>NC_139221.1:336095292-336381479 GCF_055691185.1 Crinia signifera | reverse complement strand
TGGGAGGGAGAGAGAGGGAGGGGGAGGGAGAGGGAGGGAGAGAGAGAGGGAGAGAGAGGGGAGGGAGAGGGAGGGAGAGGGGAGGGAGAGGGAGGGAGGGAGGGGAGGGAGAGGGAGGGAGGGAGGGGAGGGAGAGGGAGGGAGGGAGAGGGAGAGAGAGAGGGTGAGAGAGGGAGAGAGGGAGGGAGAGATGGAGGGAGAGAGGGAGGGAGGGCGAGAGGGAGGGCGAGAGGAAGAGGGAGGTGGGAGAGAGAGAGGGAGAGACATATAGAAGATGTGCAGAGTCCCTGCATGTCTGTGACATCACCAGCACTAGGACAATAGGGAGACAGACTGTGATGCGTTACCTGTATTCCCGGCTCCGCCTGGCGTGTGCAGTGCATCATGAGAGTGAAGGTCACAGTGGTGATTATACCGGCAAGAAAATTCTGCAGCAGCAGGGTGAGGAGCAGACACACTACGGAGAGACAGAGGAGAGACCGTCATATCCGCCAGAGACTGGTACAGGTGCCGCCTAGTGTCAGCGCACAGTGCGCTATTACTCAGCAGGATCCAAGCACAGTGCGCTATATTACTCAGCAGGATCCAAGCACAGTGCGCTATATTACTCAGCAGGATCCGCGCACAGTGCGCAATATTACTCAGCAGGATCCAAGCACAGTGCGCTATATTACTCAGCAGGATCCACGCACAGTGCGCTATATTACTCAGCAGGATCCGCGCACAGTGCGCTTTATTACTCAGCAGGATCCGCGCACAGTGCACTATATTACTCAGCAGGATCCGTGCACAGTGCGCTATTACTCAGCAGGATCTGCGCACAGTGCTCTATATTACTTAGCAGGATCCGTGCACAGTGGGCTATATTACTTAGCAGGATCCGCGCACACTGCGCAATATTACTCAGCAGGATCCGCGCACACTGCGCAATATTACTCAGCAGGATCCGCACACAGGGCGCTATATTACTCAGCAGGATCCGCGCACACTGCGCAATATTACTCAGCAGGATCCGCGCACAGGGCGCTATATTACTCAGCAGGATCCGCGCACAGTGCGCTATATTACTCAGCAGGATCCGCGCACAGGGTGCTATATTACTCAGCAGGATCCGCGCACACTTCGCTATATTACTCAGCAGGATCCGCGCACACTGCGCTATATTTCTCAGCAGGATCCGCGCACAGTGCACTATATTACTCAGCAGGATCCGCGCACAGGGCGCTATATTACTCAGCAGGATCAGCGCACAGTGCGCTATATTACTCAGCAGGATCCGCGCACAGGGCGCTATATTACTCAGCAGAATCCACGCACACTGCGCTATATTACTCAGCAGGATCCGCGCACACTGCGCTATATTACTCAGCAGGATCCACGCACAGGGCGCTATATTACTCAGCAGGATCCGCGCACAGTGCTATATTACTCAGCAGGATCCGCGCACAGTGCGCTATATTACTCGGCAGGATCCGCGCACAGTGCGCTATATTACTCAGCAGGGTCCACGCACAGTGCGCTATATTACTCAGCAGGATCCGCGCACAGTGCGCTATATTACTCAGCAGGATCCGCGCACAGTGCGCTATATTACTCAGCAGGATCCGCGCACAGTGCGCTATATTACTCAGCAGGATCCGCGCACAGTGCGCTATATTACTCAGCAGGATCCACGCACAGTGCGCTATATTACTCAGCAGGATCCACGCACACTGCGCAATATTACACAGCAGGATCCGCGCACAGTGCGTTATAATACTCAGCAGGATCCACGCACAGTGCGCTATATTACTCAGCAGGATCCGCGCACAGTGCGTTATAATACTCAGCAGGATCCGCGCACAGTGCGCTATATTACTCAGCAGGATCCGCGCACAGTGCTCTATATTACACAGCAGGATCCTCGCACACTGCGCTATATTACTCAGCAGGATCAACGCACAGTGCGCTATTACTCAGCAGGATCAGAGCACACTGCGCTATTACTCAGCAGGATCCGCGCACAGTGCGCTATTACTCAGCAGGATCCGCGCACAGTGTGCTATTACTCAGCAGGATCCACGCAGAGTGCGCTATTACGCAGCAGGATCCGTGCACAGTGCACAATTACTCAGCAGGATAATATACTACTGCTCTCTCCTGGTGTTACCCAGGCACATATACTACTGCTCTCTCCTGCTGTAACCCAGGCACATATACTACTGCTCTCTCCCGATGTAACCCAGGCACATATACTACTGCTCTCTCCCGATGTAACCCAGGCACATATACTACCGCTCTCTCCTGGTGTAACCCAGGCACATATACTACTGCTCTCTCCTGCTGTAACCCAGGTACATATACTACTGCTCTCTCCCAGTGTAACCCAGGCACATATACTACTGCTCTCTCCTGGTGTAACCCAGGCACATATACTACTGCTCTCTCCTGCTGTAACCCAGGCACATATACTACTGCTCTCTCCCGATGTAACCCAGGCACATATACTACCGCTCTCTCCCGATGTAACCCAGGCACATATACTACTGCTCTCTCCTGCTGTAACCCAGGCACATATACTACTGCTCTATCATGCTGTAACCCAGGCACATATACTACTGCTCTCTCCCGGTGTAACCCAGGCACAGATATTACTGCTCTCTCCTGCTGTAACCCAGGCACATATACTACCGCTCTCTCCTGCTGTAACCCAGGTACATATACTACTGCTCTCTCCTGCTGTAACCCAGGTACATATACTACTGCTCTCTCCCGGTGTAACCCAGGCACATATACTACTGCTCTCTCCCGATGTAACCCAGGCACATACACTACTGTTCTCTCCTGCTGTAACCCAGGTACATATACTACTGCTCTCTCCCAGTATAACCCAGGCACATATACTACCGCTCTCTCCTTGTGTAACCCAGGCACATATACTACCGCTCTCTCCTGCTGTAACCCAGGCACATATACTACTGCTCTCTCCCGGTGTAACCCAGGCACAGATATTACTGCTCTCTCCTGCTGTAACCCAGGCACATATACTACTGCTCTCTCCTGCTGTAACCCAGGCACATATACTACCGCTCTCTCGTGCTGTAACCCAGGCACATAAACTACTGCTCTCTCGTGCTGTAACCCAGGCACATATACTACTGCTCTCTCCCGCTGTAACCCAGGCACATATACTACTGCTCTCTCCCGCTGTAACCCAGGCACATATACTACCGCTCTCTCCCGGTGTAACCCAGGCACATATACTACCGCTCTCTCCCGGTGTAACCCAGGCACATATACTACTGCTCTCTCCCGGTGTAACCCAGGCACATATACTACTGCTCTCTCCCGCTGTAACCCAGGCACATATATTACTGCTCTCTCCCGCTGTAACCCAGGCACATATATTACTGCTCTCTCCCGATGTAACCCAGGCACATATATTACTGCTCTCTCCTGCTGTAACCCAGGCACATATACTACTGCTCTCTCCTGCTGTAACCCAGGTACATATACGACCGCTCTCTCGTGCTGTAACCCAGGCACATATACGACCGCTCTCTCGTGCTGTAACCCAGGCACATATACGACCGCTCTCCCGATGTAACCCAGGCACATATACTACCGCTCTCTCCTGCTGTAACCCAGGCACATATACGACCGCTCTCCCGATGTAACCCAGGCACATATACTACCGCTCTCCTGCTGTAACCCAGGCACATATACGACCGCTCTTCCGATGTAACCCAGGTACATATACTACCGCTCTCTCCCGCTGTAACCCAGGCACATATACTACTGCTCTCTCCTGCTGTAACCCAGGCACATATACTACTGCTCTCTCCCGCTGTAACCCAGTCACATATACTACTGCTCTCTCCTGCTGTAACCCAGGCACATATACTACCGCTCTCTCGTGCTGTAACCCAGGCACATATACTACCGCTCTCTCCCGCTGTAACCCAGGCACATATACTACCGCTCTCTCCCGATGTAACCCAGGCACATATACTACTGCTCTCTCCCGCTGTAACCCAGGTACATATACTACTGCTCTCTCCTGGTGTAACCCAGGCACATATACTACTGCTCTCTCCCGCTGTAACCCAGGTACATATACTACTGCTCTCTCCTGCTGTAACCCAGGCACATATACTACCGCTCTCTCCCGTTGTAACCCAGGCACATATACTACCGCTCTCTCCCGGTGTAACCCAGGCACATATACTACTGCTCTCTCCCGGTGTAACCCAGGCACATATACTACTGCTCTCTCCTGCTGTAACCCAGGCACATATATTACTGCTCTCTCCCGCTGTAACCCAGGCACATATATTACTGCTCTCTCCCGATGTAACCCAGGCACATATATTACTGCTCTCTCCTGCTGTAACCCAGGCACATATACTACTGCTCTCTCCTGCTGTAACCCAGGCACATATACTACTGCTCTCTCCTGCTGTAACCCAGGCACATATACTACTGCTCTCTGCGGGTGAAACCCAGGCACATATACTACTGCTCTCTCCTGCTGTAACCCAGGCACATATACTACTGCTCTCTCCCGCTGTAACCCAGGCACATATACTACTGCTCTCTCCTGCTGTAACCCAGGCACATATACTACCGCTCTCTCCTGCTGTAACCCAGGTACATATACTACCGCTCTCTCCTGCTGTAACCCAGGCCCATATACTACCGCTCTCTCATGCTGTAACCCAGGCACATATACTACTGCTCTCTCCCGGTGTAACCCAGGCACATATACTACCGCTCTCTCCTGCTGTAACCCAGGCACATATACTACTGCTCTCTCCTGGTGTAACCCAGGCACATATACTACTGCTCTCTCCCGCTGTAACCCAGGCACATATACTACTGCTCTCTCCCGCTGTAACCCAGGCACATATACTACTGCTCTCTCCTGCTGTAACCCAGGCACATATACTACCGCTCTCTCCCGGTGTAACCCAGGTACATATACTACCGCTCTCTCCCGGTGTAACCCAGGCACATATACTACTGCTCTCTCCCGGTGTAACCCAGGCACATATACTACTGCTCTCTCCTGCTGTAACCCAGGCACATATATTACTGCTCTCTCCCGCTGTAACCCAGGCACATATACTACTGCTCTCTGCCGGTGTAACCCAGGCACATATACTACTGCTCTCTCCTGCTGTAACCCAGGCACATATACTACTGCTCTCTCCCGCTGTAACCCAGGCACATATACTACTGCTCTCTGCCGGTGTAACCCAGGCACATATACTACTGCTCTCTCCTGCTGTAACCCAGGCACATATACTACTGCTCTCTCCCGCTGTAACCCAGGCACATATACGACCGCTCTCTCGTGCTGTAACCCAGGCACATATACGACCGCTCTCCCGATGTAACCCAGGCACATATACTACCGCTCTCTCCTGCTGTAACCCAGGCACATATACTACTGCTCTCCCGATGTAACCCAGGCACATATACTACCGCTCTCCTGCTGTAACCCAGGTACATATACTACTGCTCTCTCCCGGTGTACATGTACTATGGGTATCTCCTACTGTATCCCAGATACATGTACTATGGGTATCTCCCTGTGTAAAACTGGTGCACATGGTTTACATTGAGATGTAGGTTCATCCTGCGACACCTTAAGCTCTACACACATTCCGATCTCACCTTTAACAATACTTGTATCTCTGTCTAGTGCAGAGAGCAGCAAGGTCTGACATACAAGACCAGAGACCCGGAAACCCAGCAGCACCCTCAGGAATGGCTGAATTGACCTAGAAGGAAAAGGAGGGAACTATTAAAAAAATAATCAGAAGAAACTGCACAGAAAGACTTATATAGAAACCTATTCATACACAGCAGGGTCTAAGATAACCACTTATACCATCATGATCCAAAAGAGCAAATTTGAGATATGGTATGAGCACTCTACCAGGACATGTTACTCCCAACACTGCTGAGTCACAGAGGAAGACACCAATGAGATAATATGTAACGGATGCCGATAAGATCAAGACCCGGGGGCAGAAAGCAGAGACCCAAGGATCACCGCAGAGACACAGATCAAGGACCTAAGAGGAGATGTGTAAGAGATTCCCGCTGAGACACAGAAGAGAACAGATGTCAAATCAAATCTTGTCACATACAAAGTACAATATGTAGTGAAATGCTTATACAACTGTCCTACTTTACGTTAGAATAAGTAGATTGGCTGAGGAATAGTGTAGATAGAAAGATTGTGTGGGGTATGTCTAGAAAGAAGGAAGGAAAGTCCTGGTACTAGGAGGTCTGGTTGAGGGCTCTAATGGCTGCGGGAAGAAGCTCCTTCTCATTCGCTCTGTGTTTGCCTTCAATGAGCGGTAGCGTTTCCCTGATCGCAACAGAGAGAATAGTCCATTGTTGGGATGGCTGAGGAATGTTCTCAAGTCGTCTTGAGAAAGTTCCCAGCTGACTACGGGAACGAAACGCATTGACATCATTCTTAATTGCTACTGGGTCTCCCTCTTACAGCGATCAAATTACACCGGCTGTCAGCATCTCCATTAGCCTTGCAGATTGACCAGCCTGGCACCCGTCCACCTGAGGTCGTGCGGCATCCAACTGCACCGCTGCACGCGGCTGTGAACGCTGGAACAGCGTGTGCTGTCTCACAGTAAGCTCCAACTGACGTATCTTCAACGGAGCCTTCATAACAACTGCCAGTGAGACGTGCTACTATTGCCGGAGAGAGCGAGCGGCTCCCCCTTAACCCAATATACACGTCTCAGTTTCTTGCCCAAGTGGATGGTCCCCAGTCGACTCTACAACTTACGGCCTCATTAAGGTTACTGAGAACAGTGGGACATACTACCAACTTTGGGGTGAGCATTGAACCAGGCTATCACGCCTGTGGATGTTCCAAATGTGCTACAATACAACCTGCTACTAATTGCACTCTTTCAAAGTACCATTTATCACCGTGTCAGCACACATGCTAAATGAACTGGTGCTTATATCTGGCTTATTAACCCTCAACTGCTTGGCATTTACTCATTCTACAACTATTGACAGTTGATTGGTGTTTTATATTTTTTGATTGTTGATCTTGCTCTAAGATTCCAGGTTACCTACCTCCTCTAGGTAGGCTGTCTCGACGTTGTTAGAGATCAGGCCACCACTACAGTGTCGTCTGCAAACTTAATGATGTTGGTGGAGCTCAAGTGGCCACAAAGTCGTAAGTGTATAAAGAGTACAGCAAGGGGCTCAGAACACAGCCCTGGGGAGCTCCAGTGCTGATGGTGAGTGCGGGTAGTAGTAGTATGTTTATTTATAAGGCGCCACAAAGTGTCCGCAGCGCCGTACATAGCAAACAAAAAACTAATTACTAGGTAACGTACAGGGTGTGTTGATATAATACAGCATAAATAGGGGCATAGCTGGTAGAACTAAAATCAGCATCAGTTCTGAAGTAGATGTCGAGGGTGAGACGTGGTTGCCCATCCTGCGGTCTGTCTGTCAGAAAGTTGGATATCCAGCAACACAGGGATGGGCTGAGGCCCAGGGTCTCCAGTTTAGTGGTGAGTATGGAGGGGATTATAGTATTAAATGCTGAACTATAGTCAACGAACAGCATTTTGACAGTTCCCCCTTCTGCTGTCCAGGTGGCTCAGGGCTGTATGATGGAGGAATGCAATCGCATCCTCAGTAGATCGGTTAGGACGATACGCAAACTGTAGCGGGTCCAGGGTGGCCGGTAGAGAAGAAGTGATGAAGTCTCTGACTAGTGACTCGAAGCACTTCATCACTACTGAGGTAAGGGTCACTGGACGGAAGTCGTTCAGTCCGGTGGGCTGTGGTTTCTTGGAAACTGGAACAATGATGGGTACTTGTGGATTATCACGGCGCCCACGAAATCGGCCGAAAATCGCATGCAAATATCGGATGCGATTTTGCGGCCGATTTTTCACTTTTTCCGGACGATTTGCATGCTGTTCCATCATTGCACACCTTGCACTCCCCCGATTTCCATTGGAGTGCATCGCATGCAATATAGTGGCATGTGATGCATGCCATGCGATGCATATGAAGCGATTCGATTTGTAATTGTACAATCACCCTGATGGGTGCTTACAATGTTAAATGCACCCCCATTGTCAACACCACCCTCTACTATCAACGCCAACCCGAAGCGTGGCGAGCGGCGGCGGTACGCGTCCTTTCGACCTTTTCATACCCCCACTATCCACGTCGTCGTGGAGTTGATTTTAGATAGTGTGACCAGCGCAGGGGCATTTTCCCAAAAATCACATTGCATACCATCGCATAGTACCTGGGGGTGTGCAAGGATGGAATAAGATGCAAATCGGCAGGAAATGGCTGAAAATCGGACGAAAATCGGACGCAAAATCGCATCGCAGATCGAATCGGCCGATAAATTGGATGCGATATCGTATGCGATTTAGATGAAATCGGGCGCCGTGATAATACACAAGTACCCAATGATGGACTGTTTGAAGCATGTTGGGATGATACACTGATCTAGTGAGAGGTTGAATATCTTAGTGAACACTGGAGCAAGCTGGTCTGCACAGGCCTTCAGGACCCGGCTTGTAATGCCATCTGGTTCTGCTGCTTTCCTTATGTTCACTCTCTTGAATGCCTTCCTCACGTTATGCTCCGAGATGAATGAGTTAACCACTCCGGTACGCTCCACTAGTGTGCCGCCCACACACTAGATGTGTGAAGATCCCAAAGGAAGACAATAGGGTGATGCGAAGTAGAACTCTGCTATGACACAGAGGGGAATCCTGAGAAAAGATGTGCAGGAGAACAACGGTCACGCAGGAGGACACTGGAGAGATGTGCAGGAGAACTACGATCTCGCAGGAGGACACTAGAGAGGATGTGTGCAGGAGAACTACGATCACGCAGGAGGACACTAGAGAGGAGATGTCCAGGAGAACTACCATCATACAGGAGGACACTAGAGAGGAGATGTGCAGGAAAACAACGGTCACGCAGGAGGACACTGGAGGGATGTGCAGGAGAACTACGATCACGCAGGAGGACACTAGAGAGGATGTGTGCAGGAGAACTTCGATCACGCAGGAGGACACTAGACAGGATGTGTGCAGGAGAACTACGATCACGCAGGAGGACACTAGACAGGATGTGTGCAGGAGAACTACAATCACGCAGGAGGACACTAGACAGGATGTGTGCAGGAGAACTACGATCACGCAGGAGGACACTAGACAGGATGTGTGCAGGAGAACTACAATCACGCAGGAGGACACTAGAGAGGATGTGTGCAGGAGAACTACCATCACACAGGCGGACACTAGAGAGGATGTGTGCAGGAGAACTACGATCACGCAGGAGGACACTAGAGAGGATGTGTGCAGGAGAACTACGATCACGCAGGAGGACACTAGACAGGATGTGTGCAGGAGAACTACAATCACGCAGGAGGACACTAGAGAGGAGATGTCCAGGAGAACTACCATCATACAGGAGGACACTAGAGAGGAGATGTGCAGGAGAACTACAATCACGCAGGAGGACACTAGAGAGGAGATGTGCAGGAGAACAACGGTCACGCAGGAGGACACTGGAGGTATGTGCAGGAGAACTACGATCACGCAGGAGGACACTAGAGAGGATGTGTGCAGGAGAACTACGATCACGCAGGAGGACACTAGACAGGATGTGTGCAGGAGAACTACAATCACGCAGGAGGACACTAGAGAGGAGATGTCCAGGAGAACTACCATCATACAGGAGGACACTAGAGAGGAGATGTGCAGGAGAACTACCATCACGCAGGAGGACACTAGAGAGGATGTGTGCAGGAGAACTACGATCACGCAGGAGGACACTAGAGAGATGTGCAGGAGAACTACAATCACGCAGGAGGACACTGGAGAGGATGTGTGCAGGAGAACTACCATCATACAGGAGGACACTAGAGAGGAGATGTGCAGGAGAACTACGATCACGCAGGAGGACACTGGAGAGATGTGCAGGAGAACTACAATCACGCAGGAGGACACTGGAGAGGAGATGTGCAGGAGAACTACGATCACACAGGAGGACACTAGAGAGAATGTGTGCAGGAGAACTACGATCACGCAGGAGGACACTAGAGAGGATGTGTGCAGGAGAACTACCATCACGCAGACGGACACTAGAGAGGAGATGTGCAGGAGAACTACCATCACACAGGAGGACACTAGAGAGGAGATGTGCAGGAGAACTACAATCACACAGGAGGACACTAGAGAGGAGATGTGCAGGAGAACTACGGTCACGCAGGTGGACACTGGAGAGATGTGCAGGAGAACTACGGTCACGCAGGAGGACACTGGAGAGATGTGCAGGAGAACTACGGTCACGCAGGAGGACACTAGAGCGGACATATGGATAAAACCCCACTTACCGGCCTTTTCCTAACAGTACGCCTCCAAGAGCAGATCCGGCAATGGAGGCGGTCAAGGACAGAATCCCGTTCCAGACTCCAAGTTCAGCTGCAGAGACCCCTTGGTCCAGCAGCAAGAGGGGAACCATACTGAGAGACCCCTGCTCACCTAGGAGGCCACAGCAAACGGCATAAAAACACATTTTACAGATGTACGTACATACATACATACATGTACACATACATACATGCAGTAACACATGTACACACATAACAATAGGGCAATAACATGAAGTACCATGTAACATTTGGGAGTGTGTGGTATATCTTGTTGGCAGTCATCATCATCTCCCAGGTCTTTGCGGTCCCGTTACCGGCATAGACCTTTGATGCTGCAGCATTTCTGTGAATATTTCTATCTAACCATAGCCCCACCCGGACTAACCCTCACGTCGGTGCCTTACCATGATCTCCTACACAGAGCCTAACAACTAATCCTCCCGATGGTGCCTAGTCTTATTGTGTGTACACACGGTACAATCCAGCATGAGATTTTTACTATATAGTCATAATCGCATTGGTATCGCACAGGTTTTTTACCTTGCGATTCCGATGCGTGCCCCCAGATAGACGGGGCAGCAATGACTATATAGTGCAGATCAACACTATATTGTCCAAATCACATGCATGTTGGGTGGCTTGCCGTGTGATTCGATCCCGATGCGATATGATCCCAAGCCTAATCGACAGTGTGTAACATAGAAACATAGAATTTGACGGCAGATAAGAACCATTTGGCCCATCTAGTCTGCCCCTTTTTTACCCTTCAGGTAAACTCAGCCCTTTTTAATCCTTATTTCTTTGTAAGGATATTTATATGCCTATCCCAAGCATGTTTAAATTGTTCTACTGTCTTAGCCTCTACCACCTCTGATGGGAGGCTATTCCACTTATCCACTACCCTTTCTGTAAAGTAATTCTTTCTAACATTTCCCCTGAACCTACATCCCTCCAGTGTCAGTGCATGTCCTCGTGTTCTGTTACTTGTTTTCCTTTGAAGAAAATTTCCCTCCTGTACTATGTTAAAACCCTTGATATATTTGAAGATTTCTATCATGTCCCCCCTTTCCCTTCTCTGCTCCAAACTATACATGTTAAGATCTTTTAGTCTATCCAGGTAAGTTTTGTGATGTAGGCCATGCACCATTTTAGTTGCCCTTCTTTGTACACTCTCCAATGTATTTATATCCTTCTGAAGATATGGTCTCCAGAACTGGACACAGTATTCCAGATGAGGTCGTACCAATGACCTATACAGTGGCATTATTACTTCTTTTTTTCTGCTACTGATTCCTCTCCCTATGCAACCAAGCATCTGACTAGCCTTCCTCATTGCTTTGCTACATTGCTTTCCTGCCTTTACGTCACTTGAAATAGTGACTCCTAGATCTCTTTCCTCCTTAGTAGTTTCCATTATAGTACCCTTGATACTATATTGAGCCTTTGGGTTATTGAGTCCCAAGTGCATAATTTTGCATTTTTTAGCATTAAACTGTAGTTGCCATGCTTTTGACCAATTTTTAAGTTTACTTCGATCATCAGTCATTTGATTTACCCCTCCTGGTGTGTCTACTTTGTTGCATATCTTTGTGTCATCTGCAAAAAGGCATACTTTCCCTTCAATACCATTTTCAATGTCACTAACAAAGATATTAAAAAGAATACTGGTCCAAGTACAGACCCCTGGGGTACTCCACTGGTAACATGTCCCTCCATAGAATGCACTCTATTTACTACAACTGTCTGTTTCCTATCCTGCAACCAGGTTCTTATCCATTTAATTGGTTTATAATCCAATCCCACACTTTCAAGTTTATTTAGCAGCCTGCGATGTGGGACAGTGTCAAGCGCCTTACTAAAGTCTAGATGTGCCACATCTACAGCCCCCCCCCCCCCTTCATCTAGTGTTTTGGTCACGGAGTCAAAAAAGTCAATAAGATTTGTTTGGCATGATCTCCCTGCAGTAAAACCATGCTGTTTTGGATCCTGTAAATTGTTTAATTTAAGATATTCCACAATTCTTTCTTTTAATAGTGTTTCCATTAATTTCCCTACTACTGATGTAAGGCTCACTGGTCTGTAGTTACTTGCTTCTGCTTTGCTTCCGCTTTTGTGCAGTGGAACTACGTTTGCTCTTCTCCAGTCTTCTGGAACTGCACCTGTATCTAGTGACTGGTTGAGTAAATCTGTTAATGGCGCTACTAACACATCTTTTAGTTCTTTTAGTATCCTTGGATGCACTCCGTCTGGCCCCATTGATTTATTCACTTTCAGTCTTGAAAGTTCTGTTAGGACTTTCTCCCTAGTTAATGTACTTCCATCTACCTTATTTTTACGACTGTCCTCGCAACTTAACTGTGGTCCCTTCCCTTCTCCTTCTATAGTGAATACGGAGCAAAAGTAATTATTTAGATGATCTGCAATTGCCTTTTCTCCCTCCACCAAATTCTCAGTGTCTGTCCGCAGTCTTATTATTCCTCCATTTAATTTTCTCCTTTCACTTATATACTTAAAAAAAGTTTTGCTTCCTTTATCTACTGACTGAGCCATTTTCTCCTCAGCTTGTGCCTTGGCATGCCTGATCACTTTCTTAGCCTCCTTGCATCTGGCAAGATACACTTCTTTGTCATTATTTTGAGTCTGCTTATATGTCCTAAAGGCCATCTTTTTTGCTTTTACACTAGTTGATACCTCTTTTAGCAAACCACACTGGAATAATTTTCCTGGTACTTTTCAGGGAAGCAGTATGAAATCCCGGCGGTCGGGATCCCGGCGTTCAGAATCCCGACGCCGGAATCCTGACCGCCGAAATCCCGACAAGGGGGGACGTGGATCGCCCCCCCTTGCGGGCTCGCTGCGCTCGCCACGCAGTGGGCCCGGTGCCTCGCTGCGCTTGGCACGCTAATTTATTCTCCCTCCAGAGGTGTCGTGGACACCCACGGAGGGAGAAAGTGTCGGGATTTCGGCGGTCGGGATTTCGGCGGTCGGGATTCCGGCGTCTGGATTCTGAACGCCGGGATCCCGACCGCCGGGATTTTAACTGCATCCCCTTTTCTTAACCTTTTTGATACAAAGGTCTGTTGCCTTTAGTATTGCACTTTTTAGTTTTTTTCCACCTCTCCTGTACTCCTTCCAAGTTCCTCCAATCCGCCAATGAATCGCTTAAACATTGCCCCATTTTTGCAAAGTCAGCCTTCCTAAAATCCAACACCTTAGTTTTTGTGTGACTGGAGTTGGACCCTGCCTTGATACTAAAACCATACTGCTTGATGATCACTGGATCCTAGGTTCTCACCCACATATGTCTGATATCATGTCACCATATGTGAGTATTAAATCTAATATTGAGTCTTTGCGAGTAGGCTCCCTCACCAATTGCTTGAGAGATGCTCCCTGCAGGGAATTTAGAAATTCACTCACCCAGTTTGTAGATTAGCACATATACAATGGTCCAAGTGGTCCCTGGGACTTGAAGAACTCTCCACACAACATCTCTGTGACTCAGTCTTCCCAGGGAGTCCTTCAGGTCCCCTCGATGTCCCAACACTTCTCCTCTGAAGGCTCCTGCCCAGGAAACACACAGCACGGCCAGCAAGTATCCCACTGCTAGAAACAAGAAGACCGTTCTCCAGCCCAGAGCATCCAGCAGGGTGAGAGCGCCACCTCCTGCCAGCACTGACCCCAGCTTGTAAGCCACAACCTGGAGCGAATTGCCCAGTCCCACCTGCTCGTGGCTCAGCACCGCCACGGACACTGCATCTAATGCCACGTCCTGCATTGAGGCCAGTATATGCATTAGCAGAAGAAACCAGGCCAGGCACTGGAAGGCAGATCCTGGTGGGAGCAGGGAGCACAGCAGGCAACAGATACACAGACCTCCGGTACTCAGCAAGAGCCAAGTGCCATGGCTCCATAACCCATCCACCAATGGAGACCACAGCACCTTCAGCAGCCACGGCAGGTACAAGATCCTTGTTAGGCCAATGTGAGATAGGGAGAGGCCCTGAGTGCGGAGAAGAACAGGGAGGAGACCAGACTGGAGGCCATAGGGGAAACCTTGGACCAGGTAGAGGATACCCAGTGGGATGTAAGGACTGACCAAGGCTTTCTCTCCAGGGCGCTGTGGCATCTTCTCAATGACCCGAACACTGGAAAACACAGAGAAAAGCCCCTGAAATGGACAGTCCAATTATGGTGACACAACCCAAAATCTAATGTATAGATAACATAAACCAGCAGAAGATGCCTCCTAACACAGGTGTCATCTATGGGCAGGATTAGAGCTTAGCTGGACGTTTACAGGGATATGCTACATGTGCAGGAATAGACTATGTCTACAGAGATACGCTACGTCTACAGGGATATGCAGGAATACGCTATGTGTACAGGAATCGACTATGTCTACAGGGATACGCTACGTCTACAGGGATATGGAGGAATACGCTATGTGTACAGGAATACGCTACGTGTACAGGGATAGGCTACGTGTACAGGGATAGGCTACGTGTACAGGGATAGGCTATGTGTACAGGGATAGGCTACATGTACAGGAATACGCTATGTGTACAGGAATACGCTATGTGTACAGGGATACGCTACATGTAAAGGGATACGCTAAGTCTACAGGGATACGCTATCTGTACAGAGATATTTTACATCTACAGGGATACGCTACGTGTAAAGGGATACACTATCTGTACAGAGATAAGCTACGTGTAAAGGGATACACTATATGTACAGAGATAAGCTACGTGTAAAGGGATACACTATCTGTACAGGCATATGCTACGTGTAAAGGGATACACTATCTATACAGGGATACGCTACGTGTAAAGGGATACACTATCTGTACAGAGATATGCTACGTGTAAAGGGATACGCTATCTGTACAGGGATATGCTACATGTACAGGGATACACTATCTGTACAGAGATACGCTACGTCTACAGGGACATGCTACAGCTACAGGGACACGCTACGTTTACAGGGATATGCTATGTGTAAAGGGATACGCTACGTGTACAGGGATATGCAGGAATACGCTACGTGTGCAGGAATAGACTATATCTACAGGGATACGCTATGTGTACAGGAATAGACTATCTACAGGGATACGCTACGTGTAAAGGGATACGCTATCTGTACAGAGATAAGCTACGTGTAAAGGGATACACTATCTGTACAGAGATAAGCTACGTGTAAAGGGATACACTATCTGTACAGGGATACGCTACGTGTAAAGGGATACGCTATCTGTACAGAGATATGCTACGTGTAAAGGGATACACTATCTGTACAGGGATACGCTACGTGTAAAGCGATACGCTATCTGTACAGAGATAAGCTACGTGTAAAGGGATACACTATCTGTACAGGGATATGTTACATGTACAGGGATACGCTATCTGTACAGAGATACGCTACGTCTACAGGGATGTGCAGCGATACGCTACGTGTTAGATTGTCTCCATTTTTCAGGGTGGTTCATTAAATAAAGCAACAAACACACTTGTATTGTACCATGGACTACGACTCCTGTGGTAATTTATCTGCACTTATTCCTGTCTGGTATCCCTGCTGTCAGTCACCTGCACTTCCTCCTGTCCCGTATTCCTGCTGTCAGTCACCTGCACTTCCTCCTGTCCCGTATTCCTGCTGCCAATCACCTGCACTTCCTCCTGTCCCATATTCCTGCTGTCAGTCACCTGCACTTCCTCCTGGCTTGTATTCCTGCTGTCAGTCACCTGCACTTCCTCCTGTCCTTTATTCCTGCTGTCAGTCACCTGCATTTCCTCCTATCCTGTATTCCTGCTGTCATTCACCTGCACTTCCTCCTTTCGTGTATTCCTTGTCAGTCACCTGCACTTCCTTATGTCCCGTATTCCTTGTGAGTCACCTGCACTTCCTCCTGTCCTATATTCCTTGTCAGTCATCTGCACTTCCTCCTGTCCTGTATTCCTTGTCAGTCACCTGCATTTCCTCCTATCCTGTATTCCTGCTGTCAAACACCTGCACTTTCTCCGGTCCTGTATTCCTTGTCAGTCAACTGCACTTCCTCTGGTCCTGTATTCCTGCTGTCAGTCATCTGCACTTCCTCCTGTCCTCCATTCTGGCTGTCAGTCACCTGCACTTCCTCCTGTCCTGTATTCCTTGTCAGTCACCTGCACTTCCTCCTGTCCTGTATTCCTTGTGAGTCACCTGCACTTCCTCCTGTCCTGTATTCCTTGTCAGTCATCTGCACTTCCTCCTGTCCTGTATTCCTTGTCAGTCACCTGAATTTCCTCCTATCCTGTATTCCTGCTGTCATTCACCTGCACTTCCTCCTTTCGTGTATTCCTTGTCAGTCACCTGCACTTCCTTATGTCCTGTATTGCTGCTGTTTTCACCTGCACTTCCTCCTGTCCTGTATTCCTTGTCAGTCACCTGCACTTCCTCTGGTCCTGTATTCCTGCTGTCAGTCATCTGCACTTTCTCCTGTCCTCCATTCCGGCTGTCAGTCACCTGCACTTCCTCCTGTCCTGTATTCCTTGTGCGTCACCTGCACTTCTTCCTGTCCTATATTCCTTGTCAGTCATCTGCACTTCCTCCTGTCCTGTATTCCTTGTCAGTCACCTGAATTTCCTCCTATCCTGTATTCCTGCTGTCATTCACCTGCACTTCCTCCTTTCGTGTATTCCTTGTCAGTCACCTGCACTTCCTTATGTCCTGTATTGCTGCTGTTTTCACCTGCACTTCCTCCTGTCCTGTATTCCTTGTCAGTCACCTGCACTTCCTCTGGTCCTGTATTCCTGCTGTCAGTCATCTGCACTTTCTCCTGTCCTCCATTCCGGCTGTCAGTCACCTGCACTTCCTCCTGTCCTGTATTCCTTGTGCGTCACCTGCACTTCCTCCTGTCCTATATTCCTTGTCAGTCATCTGCACTTCCTCCTGTCCTGTATTCCTTGTCAGTCACCTGCATTTCCACCTATCCTGTATTCCTGCTGTCAAACACCTGCACTTTCTCCGGTCCTGTATTCCTTGTCAGTCAACTGCACTTCCTCCTGTCCTGTATTCCTTGTGTCACTCACCTGCATTTCCTCCTATTCTGTATTCCTTGTCAATCACCTGCACTTTCTACTTTCTGTATTCCTGCTGGCAGTCACCTGCACTTCCTCCTGTCCTGTACTCCTTGTCAGTCACTTGCACTTCCTCCGGTACTCCATTCCTGCTGTCAGTCACCTGCACTTCCTCCTGTCAGTCACCTGCACTTCCTCTTTTCCTGTATTCCTGCTGTCGGTAATCTGCACTTCCTCCTGTCCTGTATTCCTGCTGTCAGTCACCTGCACTTCCTCCTGCCCTGTATTCCTGCTGGCAGTCACCTGCACACATATACCGCAGCGCTGTACAGAGACTATTATTACCAGTCATTATATAGTGCACACATATTCCGCAGCGCTGTACAGAGAATATTATTACCAGTTATTATATAGCGCACACATATTCCGCAGCGCTGTACAGAGACTATTATTACCAGTTATTATATAGCGCACACATATTCCACAGCGCTGCACAGAGAATATTATTACCAGTTATTATATAGCGCACACATATTCCGCAGCGCTGTACAGAGAATATTATTACCAGTTATTATATAGCGCATACATATTCCACAGCGCTGTACAGAGAATATTATTACCAGTTATTTATATAGCGCACACATATTCCGCAGCGCTGTACAGAGACTATTATTACCATTTATTATAAAGCGCACACATATTCCGCAGCGCTGTACAGAGAATATTATTACCAGTTATTATATAGCGCACACATATTCCGCAGCGCTGTACAGAGACTATTATTACCAGTTATTATATAGCGCACACATATTCCGCAGTGCTGTACAGAGAATATTATTACCAGTTATTCATATAGCGCACACATATTCTGCAGTGCTGTACAGAGACTGTTATTACCAGTTATTATATAGCGCACACATATTCCGCAGCGCTGTACAAAGGATATTATTACCAGTTATTATATAGCACACATATTCCACAGCGTTGTACAGAGACTATTATTACCAGTAATTATATAGCGCACACATATTCCACAGCGCTGTACAGAGAATATTATTACCAGTTATTATATAGTGCACACATATTCCACAGCGCTGTACAGAGAATATTATTACCAGTTATTATATAGCGCACACATATTCCGCAGCGCTGTACAGAGAGTATTATTACCAATTATTTATATAGCGCACACATATTCCGCAGTGCTGTACAGAGAATATTATTACCAGTTATTATATAGCGCACACATATTCCGCAGAGCTGTACAGAGATTATTATTACCAGTTATTATATAGTGCACACATATTCCACAGCGCTGTACAGAGAATATTATTACCAGTTATTATATAGCGCACACATATTCCGCAGCGCTGTACAGAGAGTATTATTACCAATTATTTATATAGCGCACACATATTCCGCAGTGCTGTACAGAGAATATTATTACCAGTTATTATATAGCGCACACATATTCCGCAGTGCTGTACAGAGAATATTATTACCAGTTATTATATAACGCACACATATTCCGCATCGCTGTACAGAGACGATTATTACCAGTTATTATATAGCACACACATATTCCGCAGCGCTGTACAGAGAATATTATTACCAGTTATTTATATAGCGCACACATATTCCGCAGCGCTGTACAGAGAATATTATTACCAGTTATTATATAGCGCACACATATTCCGCATCGCTGTACAGAGACGATTATTACCAGTTATTATATAGCGCACACATATTCCACAGAGCTGTACAGAGAATATTATTACCAGTTATTATATAGCGCACACATATTCCGCAGCGCTGTACAGAGAATATTATTACCAGTTATTTATATAGCGCACACATATTCCGCAGCGCTGTACAGAGAATATTATTACCAGTTATTATATAGCGCACACATATTCCGCAGCGCTGTACAGAGAATATTTGAGCAATCACATCAGTTCCTGCCCCAGTGGAGTTTACAATCTATATTCCCTACCACACGCACACACAGACATTCTAGGGTTAATTTTGTTGGGAGCTAATTAACTTACCAGTATATGTTTGGATTGTGGGAGGAAACCGGAGTACCCGGAGGAAACCCCCGTAAGCACGGGGAAAATATACAAACTCCACACAGTTAGAGCCATGGTGTAAATTGAACCCATGACCTCAGTGCTGTGAGGCAGAACTGCTAACCATTACACCGTCCATACTGTTGGGAGGTATACTACATTACCAGGGAAGCCCAGGAACAGAGCATTGTGTCCTCCTGGAGAGGGGCATGCTGGGAGGTATGAATAATGTATGATTGCCAGCACCTGTGGGGAGCTAGGTAACTGATAAGAAAGGTGTCACCACAGGTGCTGGCAATCATACATTACCTGGGAAGCCCAGTAACAGAGCATTGTGTCCTCCTGGAGAGGGGCATGCTGGGAGGTATGGATAATGTCGGATTGCCAGCACCTGTGGGGAGCTAGGTAACTGATAAGAAAGGTGTCACCACAGGTGCTGGCAATCACACATTACCAGGGAAGTCCAGGAACAGAGCATTGTGTCCTCCTGGAGAGGGGCATGGTGGGAGGTATGGATAATGTATGATTGCCAGCACCTGTGGGGAGCTAGGTAACTGATAAGAACGGTGTCACCACAGGTGCTGGCAATCATACATTACCAGGGAAGCCCAGGAACAGAGCATTGTGTCCTCCTGGAGAGGGGCATGCTGGGAGGTATGAATAATGTATGATTGCCAGCACCTGTGGGGAGCTAGGTAACTGATAAGAAAGGTGTCACCACAGGTGCTGGCAATCATACATTACCTGGGAAGCCCAGGAACAGAGCATTGTGTCCTCCTGGAGAGGGGCATGCTGGGAGGTATGGATAATGTCGGATTGCCAGCACCTGTGGGGAGCTAGGTAACTGATAAGAAAGGTGTCACCACAGGTGCTGGCAATCACACATTACCAGGGAAGTCCAGGAACAGAGCATTGTGTCCTCCTGGAGAGGGGCATGCTGGGAGGTATGGATAATGTATGATTGCCAGCACCTGTGGGGAGCTAGGTAACTGATAAGAACGGTGTCACCACAGGTGCTGGCAATCATACATTACCAGGGAAGCCCAGGAACAGAGCATTGTGTCCTCCTGGAGAGGGGCATGCTGGGAGGTATGGATAATGTAGGATTGCCAGCACCTGTGAGGAGCTGGGTAACTGATAAGAAAGGTGTCACCACAGGTGCTGGCAATCATACATTACCAGGAAAGCCCAGGAACAGAGCATTGTGTCCTCCTGGAGAGGGGCATGCTGGGAGGTATGGATAATGTCGGATTGCCAGCACCTGTGGGGAGCTAGGTAACTGATAAGAAAGGTGTCACCACAGGTGCTAGCAATCACACATTACCAGGGAAGTCCAGGAACAGAGCATTGTGTCCTCCTGGAGAGGGGCATGCTGGGAGGTATGGATAATGTATGATTGCCAGCACCTGTGGGGAGCTAGGTAACTGATAAGAACGGTGTCACCACAGGTGCTGGCAATCATACATTACCAGGGAAGCCCAGGAACAGAGCATTGTGTCCTCCTGGAGAGGGGCATGCTGGGAGGTATGGATAATGTATGATTACAAGCACCTGTGGGGAGCTAGGTAATAGATAAGAAAGGTGTCACCACAGGTGCTGGCAATCATACATTACCAGGGAAGCCCAGGAACAGAGCATTGTTTTCTCCTGGAGAGGGGCATGCTGGGAGGTATGAATAATGTATGATTGCCAGCACCTGTGGGGAGATAGGTAACAGATAAGAAAGGTGTCACCACAGGTGCTGGCAATCATACATTACCAGGGAAGTCCAGGAACAGAGCATTGTGTCCTCCTGGAGAGGGGCATGCTGGGAGGTATGGATAATGTAGTATTGCCAGCACCTGTGTGGAGCTAGGTAACTGATAAGAAAGGTGTCACCACAGGTGCTGGCAATCATACATTACCAGGGAAGCCCAGGAACAGAGCACTGTGTCCTCCTGCAGAGGGGCATGCTGGGAGGTATGGATAATGTATGATTGCCAGCACTTGTGGGGAGCTAGGTAACAGATAAGAAAGGTGTCACCACAGGTGCTGGCAATCATACATTACCAGGGAAGTCCAGGAACAGAGCATTGTGTCCTCCTGGAGAGGGGCATGCTGGGAGGTATGGATAATGTAGTATTGCCAGCACCTGTGTGGAGCTAGGTAACTGATAAGAAAGGTGTCACCACAGGTGCTGGCAATCATACATTACCAGGGAAGCCCAGGAACAGAGCACTGTGTCCTCCTGCAGAGGGGCATGCTGGGAGGTATGGGTAATGTAGGATTGCCAGCACCTGTGGGGAGCTAGGTAACAGATAAGAAAGGTGTCACCACAGGTGCTGGCAATCATACATTACCAGGGAAGTCCAGGAACAGAGCATTGTGTCCTCCTGGAGAGGGGCATGCTGGGAGGTATGGATAATGTAGGATTGCCAGAACCTGTGGGGAGCTAGGTAACTGATAAAAAAGGTGTCACCACAGGTGCTGGCAATCATACATTACCTGGGAAGCCCAGGAACAGAGCATTGTGTCCTCCTGGAGAGGGGCATGCTGGGAGGTATGGATAATGTAGGATTGCCAGCACCTGTGGGGAGCTATGTAACTGATAAGAAAGGTGTCACCACAGGTGATGGCAATCATACATTACCAGGGAAGCCCAGGAAGAGAGCATTGTGTCCTCCTGGAGAGGGGCATGCTGGGAGGTATGGTATATAACACATAAAAGTACAGTATATAAGACATATAAGTACAGCGTGCAGTTAACACATACAGTATATAACACACAGTACAGTATATACATAAGACATATAAGTACAGTAAAATAACATATAAGTACAGCAGGTAATACACTCACACACAGTACAGTCAGGGGATGACACTGTGCCGTACTCAGGAGGCAGCCATGTCTAAAGAAGTCATGTGACATATCCTGGGGTGGCCATCTTACTACACCCAGAGGGAGAAGCTCGGACAGGTGGCAGCCATGTCTACTGAAGTCATGTGACATATCCTTGGGCGGCCATCTTAGTACACCCATGGTGTGGAGCTGGGACAGGAGGCAGCCATGTCTACAGAAGTCATGTGACATGTCCTTGGGCGGCCATCTTACTACACTCATAGTGTGGAGCTGGAACATGAGGCAGCCATGTCTACAGAAGTCATGTGACATATCCTTGGGCGGCCATCTTAGTACACCCATGGTGTGGAGCTGGAACATGAGGCAGCCATGTCTACAGAAGTCATGTGACATATCCTTGGGTGGCCATCTTACTACACCCAGAGTGCGCTATATAATAACTGGTAATAACAAACCTCCCAACATGACCCATGCCAGGAGGGACAGAATGCTCTGTTTCTGGACTTCCCTCTTAATGTATGATTACCATCACCTGTTTGAAACAGGATTATTGATGAGAAAAGTTATTCAACACTGGTGATGGCAATCATAATTAAGGGAGAAGTCCTGAAACAGAGCATTCTGTCCCTCCTGGAGAGCCTGAGGGTCATGTTGGGAGGTATGTAATAATAATCTCTGTACAGCGCTGCGGAATATGTGTGTGCTATATAATAACTGGTAATATTAGTCTCTGTACAGCGCTGTGGAATATGTGTGCGCTTTATAATAACTGGTAATAATATTCTCTGTACAGCTCTGTGGAATATGTGTGCGCTATATAAATAACTGGTAATAATATTCTCTGTACAGCACTGCGGAATATGTGTGCGCTATATAATAACTGGTAATAATAGTCTCTGTACAGCGCTGCGGAATATGTGTGCGCTATATAAGACACTGGTAATAATAGTCTCTGTACAGCGCTGCGGAATATGTGTGCGCTATGTAATAACTGGTAATAATAGTCTCTGTACAGAGCTGCGGAATATGTGTGCGCTATATAATAACTGGTAATAATAATCTCTGTACTGCGCTGTGGAATATGTGTGCGCTATATAATAACTGGTAATAATAGTCTCTGTACAGCGCTGCGGTATATGTGTGCGCTATATAAATAACTGGTAATAATAGTCTCTGTACAGCGCTGCGGAATATGTGTGCGCTATATAAATAACTGGTAATAATAGTCTCTGTACAGCGCTGCGGAATATGTGTGCGCTATATAATAACTGGTAATAATAGTCTCTGTACAGCGCTGCGGAATATGTGTGCGCTATATAATAACCGGTAATAATAGTCTCTGTACAGCGCTGCGGAATATGTGTGCGCTATATAATAACTGGTAATAATAATCTCTGTACTGCGCTGTGGAATATGTGTGCGCTATATAATAACTGGTAATAATAGTCTCTGTACAGCGCTGCGGTATATGTGTGCGCTATATAATAACTGGTAATAATAGTCTCTGTACAGCGCTGCGGAATATGTGTGCGCTATATAATAACCGGTAATAATAGTCTCTGTACAGTGCTGCAGAATATGTGTGCGCTATATAAGACACTGGTAATAATAGTCTCTGTACAGCGCTGCGGAATATGTGTGCGCTATGTAATAACTGGTAATAATAGTCTCTGTACAGAGCTGCGGAATATGTGTGCGCTATATAATAACTGGTAATAATAATCTCTGTACTGCGCTGTGGAATATGTGTGCGCTATATAATAACTGGTAATAATAGTCTCTGTACAGCGCTGCGGTATATGTGTGCGCTATATAAATAACTGGTAATAATAGTCTCTGTACAGCGCTGCGGAATATGTGTGCGCTATATAAATAACTGGTAATAATAGTCTCTGTACAGCGCTGCGGAATATGTGTGCGCTATATAATAACTGGTAATAATAGTTTCTGTACAGCGCTGCGGAATATGTGTGCGCTATATAATAACCGGTAATAATAGTCTCTGTACAGCGCTGCGGAATATGTGTGCGCTATATAATAACTGGTAATAATAATCTCTGTACTGCGCTGTGGAATATGTGTGCGCTATATAATAACTGGTAATAATAGTCTCTGTACAGCGCTGCGGTATATGTGTGCGCTATATAATAACTGGTAATAATAGTCTCTGTACAGCGCTGCGGAATATGTGTGCGCTATATAATAACCGGTAATAATAGTCTCTGTACAGCGCTGCGGAATATGTGTGCGCTATATAATAACTGGTAATAATAATCTCTGTACTGCGCTGTGGAATATGTGTGCGCTATATAATAACTGGTAATAATAGTCTCTGTACAGCGCTGCGGAATATGTGTGCGATATATAAATAACTGGTAATAATAGTCTCTGTACAGCGCTGCGGAATATGTGTGCGCTATATAAATAACTGGTAATAATAATCTCTGTACAGCGCTGCGGAATATGTGTGCGCTATATAATAACTGGTAATAATATTCTCTGTACAGCGCTGCGGAATATGTGTGCGCTATATAAATAACTGGTAATAATAATCTCTGTACAGCGCTGCGGAATATGTGTGCGCTATATAATAACTGGTAATAATATTCTCTGTACAGAGCTGCGGAATATGTGTGCGCCATATAATAACTGGTAATAATATTCTCTGTACAGCGCTGCGGAATATGTGTGCGCTATATAATAACTGGTAATAATAATCTCTGTACAGCGCTGCGGAATATGTGTGCGCTATATAATAACTGGTAATAATAGTCTCTGTACAGCGCTGCAGGATATGTGTGCTATATAATAACTGGTAATAATAGTCTTTGTACAGCGCTGTGGAATATGTGTGCGCTATATAATAACTGGTAATATTTTCTCTGTACAGCGCTGCGGAATATGTGTGCGCTATAGTATAACTGGTAATAATAGTCTCTGTACAGCGCTGCGGAATAAGTGTGCGCTATAAAAATAACTGGTAATAATAGTCTCTGTACAGCGCTGCGGAATATGTGTGCGCTATATAAATAACTGGTAATAATATTCTCTGTACAGCGCTGCGGAATATGTGTGCGCTATATAATAACTGGCAATAATAGTCTCTGTACAGCGCTGCGGAATATGTGTGCGCTATATAATAACTGGTAATAATAGTCTCTGTACAGTGCTGCAGAATATGTGTGCGCTATATAAGACACTGGTAATAATAGTCTCTGTACAGCGCTGCGGAATATGTGTGCGCTATGTAATAACTGGTAATAATAGTCTCTGTACAGAGCTGCGGAATATGTGTGCGCTATATAATAACTGGTAATAATAATCTCTGTACTGCGCTGTGGAATATGTGTGCGCTATATAATAACTGGTAATAATAGTCTCTGTACAGCGCTGCGGTATATGTGTGCGCTATATAAATAACTGGTAATAATAGTCTCTGTACAGCGCTGCGGAATATGTGTGCGCTATATAAATAACTGGTAATAATAGTCTCTGTACAGCGCTGCGGAATATGTGTGCGCTATATAATAACTGGTAATAATAGTCTCTGTACAGCGCTGCGGAATATGTGTGCGCTATATAATAACCGGTAATAATAGTCTCTGTACAGCGCTGCGGAATATGTGTGCGCTATATAATAACTGGTAATAATAATCTCTGTACTGCGCTGTGGAATATGTGTGCGCTATATAATAACTGGTAATAATAGTCTCTGTACAGCGCTGCGGTATATGTGTGCGCTATATAATAACTGGTAATAATAGTCTCTGTACAGCGCTGCGGAATATGTGTGCGCTATATAATAACCGGTAATAATAGTCTCTGTACAGCGCTGCGGAATATGTGTGCGCTATATAATAACTGGTAATAATAATCTCTGTACTGCGCTGTGGAATATGTGTGCGCTATATAATAACTGGTAATAATAGTCTCTGTACAGCGCTGCGGAATATGTGTGCGATATATAAATAACTGGTAATAATAGTCTCTGTACAGCGCTGCGGAATATGTGTGCGCTATATAAATAACTGGTAATAATAATCTCTGTACAGCGCTGCGGAATATGTGTGCGCTATATAATAACTGGTAATAATATTCTCTGTACAGCGCTGCGGAATATGTGTGCGCTATATAAATAACTGGTAATAATAATCTCTGTACAGCGCTGCGGAATATGTGTGCGCTATATAATAACTGGTAATAATATTCTCTGTACAGAGCTGCGGAATATGTGTGCGCCATATAATAACTGGTAATAATATTCTCTGTACAGCGCTGCGGAATATGTGTGCGCTATATAATAACTGGTAATAATAATCTCTGTACAGCGCTGCGGAATATGTGTGCGCTATATAATAACTGGTAATAATAGTCTCTGTACAGCGCTGCAGGATATGTGTGCTATATAATAACTGGTAATAATAGTCTTTGTACAGCGCTGTGGAATATGTGTGCGCTATATAATAACTGGTAATATTTTCTCTGTACAGCGCTGCGGAATATGTGTGCGCTATAGTATAACTGGTAATAATAGTCTCTGTACAGCGCTGCGGAATAAGTGTGCGCTATAAAAATAACTGGTAATAATAGTCTCTGTACAGCGCTGCGGAATATGTGTGCGCTATATAAATAACTGGTAATAATATTCTCTGTACAGCGCTGCGGAATATGTGTGCGCTATATAATAACTGGTAATAATAATCTCTGTACAGCGCTGCGGAATATGTGTGCGCTATATAATAACTGGTAATATTCTCTGTACAGCGCTGCGGAATATGTGTGCACTATATAAATAACTGGTAAAAATATTCTCTGTACAGAGCTGTGGAATATGTGTGCGCTATATAATAACTGGTAATAATAGTCTCTGTACAGCGCTGTGGAATATGTGTGCGCTATATATAATATAACTGGTAATAATATTCTCTGTGCAGCGCTGTGGAATATGTGTGCGCTATATAATAACTGGTAATAATATTCTCTGTACAGCGCTGCGGAATATGTGTGCGCTATATAAATAACTGGTAATAATAGTCTCTGTACAGCGCTGCGGAATATGTGTGCGCTATATAATATAACTGGTAATAATAGTCTCTGTACAGCGCTGCGGAATATGTGTGTGCTATATAATAAATGGTAATAAATGGTAATAATATTCTCTGTACAGCGCTGCGGAATATGTGTGCGCTATATAAATAACTGGTAATAATATTCTCTGTACAGTGCTGTGGAATATGTGTGCGCTATATAAATAACTGCTAATAATCTCTGTACTGCGCTGTGGAATATGTGTGCGCTATATAATAACTGGTAATAGTATTTGTACAGCGCTGCGGTATATGTGTGAGCTATATAATAACCGGTAATAATAGTCTCTGTACAGCGCTGCGGAATATGTGTGCGCTATATAATAACTGGTAATAATAGTCTCTGTATAGCGCTGCGGAATATGTGTGCGCTATATAATAACTGGTAATAATATTCTCTGTACAGCGCTGCGGAATATGTGTGCGCTATATAATAACTGGTAATAATATTCTCTGTACAGCGCTGCGGAATATGTGTGCGCTATATAATAACTGGTAATAATATCCTCTGTACAGCGCTGCGGAATATGTGTGCGCTATATAATAACTGGTAATAATAGTCTCTGTACAGCGCTGCGGAATATGTGTGCGCTATATAATAACTGGTAATAATAGTCTCTGTACAGCGCTGCGGAATATGTTTGCGCTATATAATAACTGGTAATAATATTCTCTGTACAGCTCTGCGGAATATGTGTGCGCTATATAATAACTGGTAATAATAGTCTCTGTACACTGCTGTGGAATATGTGTGCGCTATATAAATAACTGGTAATAATCTCTGTACTGCGCTGTGGAATATGTGTGCGCTATATAATAACTGGTAATAATAATCTCTGTACAGCGCTGTGGAATATGTGTGCGCTATATAATAACTGGTAATAATATGCTCTGTACAGCGCTGCGGAATATGTGTGCGCTATATAATAGCTGGTAATAATATTCTCTGTACAGCGCTGCGGAATATGTGTGCGCTATATAAATACCTGGTAATAATATTCTCTGTACAGCGCTGCGGAATATGTGTGCGCTATATAATAACTGGTAATAATATTCTCTGTACAGCGGTGCGGAATATGTGTGCGCTATATATATATATATATAACTGGTAATAATATTCTCTGTACAGCGCTGCGGAATGTGTGTGCGCTATATAATAACTGGTAATAATAGTCTCTGTACAGCGCTGCGGAATATGTGTGCGCTATATAATTACTGGTAATAATAGTCTCTGTACAGCGCTGCGGAATATGTGTGCGCTATATAATAACTGGTAATAATAGTCTCTGTACAGCGCTGCGGAATATGTGTGCGCTATATAATAACTGGTAATAATATTCTGTACAGTGCTGCAGAATATGTGTGCGCTATATAATAACTGGTAATAATAGTCTCTGTACAGTGCTGCGGAATATGTGTGCGCTATATAATAACTGGTAATAATAGTCTCTGTACAGCGCTGCGGAATATGTGTGCGCTATATAATAACTGGTAATAATATTCTCTGTACAGCGCTGTGGAATATGTGTGTGCTATATAATAACTGGTAATAATAGTCTCTGTACAGCGCTGCGGAATATGTGTGCGCTATATAATTACTGGTAATAATAGTCTCTGTACAGCGCTGCGGAATATGTGTGCACTATATAATAACTGGTAATAATAGTCTCTGTACAGCGCTGTGGAATATGTGTGCGCTATATAATAACTGGTAATAATAGTCTCTGTACAGTGCTGCGGAATATGTGTGCGCTATATAATAACTGGTAATAATAGTCTCTGTACAGCGCTGTGGAATATGTGTGCGCTATATAATAACTGGTAATAATAGTCTCTGTACAGAGCTGCGGAATATGTGTGCGCTATATAATAACTGGTAATAATAGTCTCTGTACAGCGCTGCGGAATATGTGTCCGCTATATAATAACTGGTAATAATAGTCTCTGTACAGAGCTGCGGAATATGTGTGCGCTATATAATAACTGGTAATAATAGTCTCTGTACAGCGCTGCGGAATACGTGTGCGCTATATAATAACTGGTAATAATAGTCTCTGTACAGAGCTGCGGAATACGTGTGCGCTATATAATAACTGGTAATAATAGTCTCTGTACAGAGCTGTGGAATATGTGTGCGCTATATAATAACTGGTAATAATAGTCTCTGTACAGCGCTGCGGAATATGTGTGCGCTATATAAATAACTGGTAATAATATTCTCTGTACAGAGCTGTGGAATATGTGTGCGCTATAGGTACTTGTTTCCTATCTGGGCGCCCACTAAGTTAATTGAGCACCATGCTATTCTCCGTAGTGAAATCGGATCGCATCGCATCGTACACATACACGATATTGAACGATGCGATGCGATGCGATGCGATCCGATTCGATTTCCCATAGGAAACAATGTTAAATGGCTCAATTTAGCCAAATTATCATAGGAACAATAGTAAATGGGCCAAAAACACCCCTGAACATTGAAATGTCCCCCCAAAAGTAGTTGACGCCACCCCGCCATCAACGTGAACCCGAAGCGTGGCGAGCGCAGCGAGCCCGCGAGGGGCGGCGGTACGCGTCCTCCGACCTTTTTATGCCCTACTATCCACTAGGGCGTGGAGTGAGAATAGAATAGTGTGGCGAGCGCAGCGAGCCACCGAGCCCGAAGCGTGGCGAGCGCAGCGAGCCCCGCGAGGGGACGCGGATACCTTCACAGGTAAACGCGTCCCTTTGCGGGCTTCCCAGGTGTCCGCGTCGCCATGGACACCTGGGAAGCCCGCGAGGGGACGCGTATAACTGTGAAGGTATCCGCGTCCCCTCGCGGGGCTCGCTGCGCTCGCCACGCTTCGGGCTCGGTGGCTCGCTGCGCTCGCCACACTATTCTATTCTCACTCCACGCCCTAGTGGATAGTAGGGCATGAAAAGGTCGGAGGACGCGTACCGCCGCCCCTCGCGGGCTCGCTGCGCTCGCCACGCTTCGGGTTCACGTTGATGGCGGGGTGGCGTCAACTACTTTTGGGGGGACATTTCAATGTTCAGGGGTGTTTTTGGCCCATTTACTATTGTTCCTATGATAATTTGGCTAAATTGAGCCATTTAACATTGTTTCCTATGGGAAATCGGATCGCATCGCATCGCATCGCATCGCATCGTTCAATATCGTGTATGTGTACGATGCGATGCGATCCGATTTCAGTACGGTGCCGTACGTAGAAAACCTGGGCGCCCAGATAGGAAACAAGTACCGCGCTATATAATAACTGGTAATAATAGTCTCTGTACAGTGCTGCGGAATATGTGTGCGCTATATAAATAACTGGTAATAATAGTCTCTGTACAGCGCTGCGGAATATGTGTGCGCTATATAATAACTGGTAATAATAGTCTCTGTATAGCGCTGCGGAATATGTGTGCGCTATATAATAACCGGTAATAATAGTCTCTGTATAGCGCTGCGGAATATGTGTGCGCTATATAATAACCGGTAATAATAGTCTCTGTATAGCGCTGCGGAATATGTGTGCGCTATATAATAACTGGTAATAGTATTTGTACTGCGCTGTGGAATATGTGTGCGCTACATAATAACTGGTAATAGTATTTGTACAGCGCTGCGGTATATGTGTGCGCTATATAATAACCGGTAATAATAGTCTCTGTATAGCGCTGCGGAATATGTGTGCGCTATATAATAACCGGTAATAATAGTCTCTGTATAGCGCTGTGGAATATGTGTGCGCTATATAATAACTGGTAATAGTATTTGTACAGCGCTGTGGAATATGTGTGCGCCATATAATAACTGGTAATAATAGTCTCTGTACAGCGCTGTGGAATATGTGTGCGCTATATAATAACCGGTAATAATAGTCTCTGTATAGCGCTGCGGAATATGTGTGCGCTATATAATAACTGGTAATAATAGTCTCTGTACAGCGCTGCGGATATGTGTGTGCTATATAATAACCGGTAATAATAGTCTCTGTACAGCGCTGCGGAATATGTGTGCGCTATATAATAACTGGTAATAATAGTCTTTGTACAGCGCTGCGGAATATGTGTGCGCTATATAATAACTGGTAATAATAATCTCTGTACAGCGCTGCGGAATATGTGTGCACTATATAATAACTGGTAATAATAGTCTCTGTACAGCGCTGCGGAATATGTGTGCACTATATAATAACTGGTAATAATAATCTCTGTACAGCGCTGCGGAATATGTGTGCGCTATATAATAACTGGTAATAATAGTCTCTGTACAGCGCTGCGGAATATGTGTGCGCTATATAATAACTGGTAATAATAGTCTCTGTACAGCGCTGTGGAATATGTGTGCGCTATATAATAACCGGTAATAATAGTCTCTGTATAGCACTGCGGAATATGTGTGCTCTATATAATAACTGGTAATAGTATTTGTACAGCGCTGTGGAATATGTGTGCGCCATATAATAACTGGTAATAATAGTCTCTGTACAGCGCTGTGGAATATGTGTGCGCTATATATTAACTGGTAATAATAGTCTCTGTACAGCGCTGCGGAATATGTGTGCGCTATATAAATAACTGGTAATAATATTCTCTGTACAGTGCTGTGGAATATGTGATAGCTATATAAATAACTGGTAATAATCTCTGTACTGCGCTGTGGAATATGTGTGCGCTATATAATAACTGGTAATAATATTCTCTGTACAGCGCTGTGGAATATGTGTGCGCTATATAATAACTGGTAATAGTATTTGTACAGCGCTGCGGTATATGTGTGCGCTATATAATAACCGGTAATAATAGTCTCTGTATAGCGCTGCGGAATATGTGTGCGCTATATAATAACCGGTAATAATAGTCTCTGTACAGCGCTGCGGAATATGTGTGCGCTATATAATAACTGGTAATAATAGTCTCTGTACAGCGCTGCGGAATATGTGTGCGCTATATAATAACTGGTAATAATAATCTCTGTACAGCGCTGCGGAATATGTGTGCGCTATATAATAACTGGTAATAACAGTCTCTGTACAGCGCTGCAGAATATGTGTGCGCTATATAAATAACTGGTAATAATAGTCTCTGTACAGAGCTGTGGAATATGTGTGCGCTATATAATAACTGGTAATAATAGTCTCTGTACAGCACTGTGGAATATGTGTGCGCTATATAATAACTGGTAATAATAGTCTCTGTACAGCACTGTGGAATATGTGTGTGCTATATAATAACTGGTAATAATATTCTCTGTACAGCGCTGCGGAATATGTGTGCTATATAATAACTGGTAATAATAGTCTCTGTACAGCGCTGCGGAATATGTGTGCGCTATATAATAACTGGTAATAACAGTCTCTGTACAGCGCTGCGGAATATGTGTGCGCTATATAAATAACTGGTAATAATAATCTCTGTACTGCGCTGTGGAATATGTGTGCGCTATATAATAACTGGTAATAATATTCTCTGTACAGCGCTGTGGAATATGTGTGCGCTATATAATAACTGGTAATAATATTCTCTGTACAGCGCTGTGGAATATGTGTGCGCTATATAATATAACTGGTAATAATAGTCTCTGTACAGCGCTGCGGAATATGTGTGCGCTATATAATAACTGGTAATAATATTCTCTGTACAGCGCTGCGGAATATGTGTGCGCTATATAATAACTGGCAATAATAGTCTCTGTACAGCGCTGCGGAATATGTGTGCGCTATATAAATAACTGGTAATAATATTCTCTGTACAGCGCTGCAGAATATGTGTGCGCTATATAAATAACTGGTAATAATAATCTCTGTACAGCGCTGCGGAATATGTGTGCGCTATATAATAACTGGTAATAATATTCTCTGTACAGCGCTGCGGAATATGTGTGCGCTATATAAATAACTGGTAATAATAATCTCTGTACAGCGCTGCGGAATATGTGTGCGCTATATAATAACTGGTAATAATATTCTCTGTACAGAGCTGCGGAATATGTGTGCGCCATATAATAACTGGTAATAATATTCTCTGTACAGCGCTGCGGAATATGTGTGCGCTATATAATAACTGGTAATAATAATCTCTGTACAGCGCTGCGGAATATGTGTGCGCTATATAATAACTGGTAATAATAGTCTCTGTACAGCGCTGCAGGATATGTGTGCTATATAATAACTGGTAATAATAGTCTTTGTACAGCGCTGTGGAATATGTGTGCGCTATATAATAACTGGTAATATTTTCTCTGTACAGCGCTGCGGAATATGTGTGCGCTATATAATAACTGGTAATAATAGTCTCTGTACAGCGCTGCAGGATATGTGTGCTATATAATAACTGGTAATAATAGTCTCTGTACAGCGCTGCGGAATATGTGTGCGCTATATAATAACTGGTAATAATAGTCTCTGTACAGCGCTGCGGAATATGTGTGCGCTATATAATAACCGGTAATAATAGTCTCTGTACAGCGCTGCGGAATATGTGTGCGCTATATAATAACTGGTAATAATAATCTCTGTACTGCGCTGTGGAATATGTGTGCGCTATATAATAACTGGTAATAATAGTCTCTGTACAGCGCTGCGGTATATGTGTGCGCTATATAATAACTGGTAATAATAGTCTCTGTACAGCGCTGCGGAATATGTGTGCGCTATATAATAACCGGTAATAATAGTCTCTGTACAGCGCTGCGGAATATGTGTGCGCTATATAATAACTGGTAATAATAATCTCTGTACTGCGCTGTGGAATATGTGTGCGCTATATAATAACTGGTAATAATAGTCTCTGTACAGCGCTGCGGAATATGTGTGCGATATATAAATAACTGGTAATAATAGTCTCTGTACAGCGCTGCGGAATATGTGTGCGCTATATAAATAACTGGTAATAATAATCTCTGTACAGCGCTGCGGAATATGTGTGCGCTATATAATAACTGGTAATAATATTCTCTGTACAGCGCTGCGGAATATGTGTGCGCTATATAAATAACTGGTAATAATAATCTCTGTACAGCGCTGCGGAATATGTGTGCGCTATATAATAACTGGTAATAATATTCTCTGTACAGAGCTGCGGAATATGTGTGCGCCATATAATAACTGGTAATAATATTCTCTGTACAGCGCTGCGGAATATGTGTGCGCTATATAATAACTGGTAATAATAATCTCTGTACAGCGCTGCGGAATATGTGTGCGCTATATAATAACTGGTAATAATAGTCTCTGTACAGCGCTGCAGGATATGTGTGCTATATAATAACTGGTAATAATAGTCTTTGTACAGCGCTGTGGAATATGTGTGCGCTATATAATAACTGGTAATATTTTCTCTGTACAGCGCTGCGGAATATGTGTGCGCTATAGTATAACTGGTAATAATAGTCTCTGTACAGCGCTGCGGAATAAGTGTGCGCTATAAAAATAACTGGTAATAATAGTCTCTGTACAGCGCTGCGGAATATGTGTGCGCTATATAAATAACTGGTAATAATATTCTCTGTACAGCGCTGCGGAATATGTGTGCGCTATATAATAACTGGCAATAATAGTCTCTGTACAGCGCTGCGGAATATGTGTGCGCTATATAATAACTGGTAATAATAGTCTCTGTACAGTGCTGCAGAATATGTGTGCGCTATATAAGACACTGGTAATAATAGTCTCTGTACAGCGCTGCGGAATATGTGTGCGCTATGTAATAACTGGTAATAATAGTCTCTGTACAGAGCTGCGGAATATGTGTGCGCTATATAATAACTGGTAATAATAATCTCTGTACTGCGCTGTGGAATATGTGTGCGCTATATAATAACTGGTAATAATAGTCTCTGTACAGCGCTGCGGTATATGTGTGCGCTATATAAATAACTGGTAATAATAGTCTCTGTACAGCGCTGCGGAATATGTGTGCGCTATATAAATAACTGGTAATAATAGTCTCTGTACAGCGCTGCGGAATATGTGTGCGCTATATAATAACTGGTAATAATAGTCTCTGTACAGCGCTGCGGAATATGTGTGCGCTATATAATAACCGGTAATAATAGTCTCTGTACAGCGCTGCGGAATATGTGTGCGCTATATAATAACTGGTAATAATAATCTCTGTACTGCGCTGTGGAATATGTGTGCGCTATATAATAACTGGTAATAATAGTCTCTGTACAGCGCTGCGGTATATGTGTGCGCTATATAATAACTGGTAATAATAGTCTCTGTACAGCGCTGCGGAATATGTGTGCGCTATATAATAACCGGTAATAATAGTCTCTGTACAGCGCTGCGGAATATGTGTGCGCTATATAATAACTGGTAATAATAATCTCTGTACTGCGCTGTGGAATATGTGTGCGCTATATAATAACTGGTAATAATAGTCTCTGTACAGCGCTGCGGAATATGTGTGCGATATATAAATAACTGGTAATAATAGTCTCTGTACAGCGCTGCGGAATATGTGTGCGCTATATAAATAACTGGTAATAATAATCTCTGTACAGCGCTGCGGAATATGTGTGCGCTATATAATAACTGGTAATAATATTCTCTGTACAGCGCTGCGGAATATGTGTGCGCTATATAAATAACTGGTAATAATAATCTCTGTACAGCGCTGCGGAATATGTGTGCGCTATATAATAACTGGTAATAATATTCTCTGTACAGAGCTGCGGAATATGTGTGCGCCATATAATAACTGGTAATAATATTCTCTGTACAGCGCTGCGGAATATGTGTGCGCTATATAATAACTGGTAATAATAATCTCTGTACAGCGCTGCGGAATATGTGTGCGCTATATAATAACTGGTAATAATAGTCTCTGTACAGCGCTGCAGGATATGTGTGCTATATAATAACTGGTAATAATAGTCTTTGTACAGCGCTGTGGAATATGTGTGCGCTATATAATAACTGGTAATATTTTCTCTGTACAGCGCTGCGGAATATGTGTGCGCTATAGTATAACTGGTAATAATAGTCTCTGTACAGCGCTGCGGAATAAGTGTGCGCTATAAAAATAACTGGTAATAATAGTCTCTGTACAGCGCTGCGGAATATGTGTGCGCTATATAAATAACTGGTAATAATATTCTCTGTACAGCGCTGCGGAATATGTGTGCGCTATATAATAACTGGTAATAATAATCTCTGTACAGCGCTGCGGAATATGTGTGCGCTATATAATAACTGGTAATATTCTCTGTACAGCGCTGCGGAATATGTGTGCACTATATAAATAACTGGTAAAAATATTCTCTGTACAGAGCTGTGGAATATGTGTGCGCTATATAATAACTGGTAATAATAGTCTCTGTACAGCGCTGTGGAATATGTGTGCGCTATATATAATATAACTGGTAATAATATTCTCTGTGCAGCGCTGTGGAATATGTGTGCGCTATATAATAACTGGTAATAATATTCTCTGTACAGCGCTGCGGAATATGTGTGCGCTATATAAATAACTGGTAATAATAGTCTCTGTACAGCGCTGCGGAATATGTGTGCGCTATATAATATAACTGGTAATAATAGTCTCTGTACAGCGCTGCGGAATATGTGTGTGCTATATAATAAATGGTAATAAATGGTAATAATATTCTCTGTACAGCGCTGCGGAATATGTGTGCGCTATATAAATAACTGGTAATAATATTCTCTGTACAGTGCTGTGGAATATGTGTGCGCTATATAAATAACTGCTAATAATCTCTGTACTGCGCTGTGGAATATGTGTGCGCTATATAATAACTGGTAATAGTATTTGTACAGCGCTGCGGTATATGTGTGAGCTATATAATAACCGGTAATAATAGTCTCTGTACAGCGCTGCGGAATATGTGTGCGCTATATAATAACTGGTAATAATAGTCTCTGTATAGCGCTGCGGAATATGTGTGCGCTATATAATAACTGGTAATAATATTCTCTGTACAGCGCTGCGGAATATGTGTGCGCTATATAATAACTGGTAATAATATTCTCTGTACAGCGCTGCGGAATATGTGTGCGCTATATAATAACTGGTAATAATATCCTCTGTACAGCGCTGCGGAATATGTGTGCGCTATATAATAACTGGTAATAATAGTCTCTGTACAGCGCTGCGGAATATGTGTGCGCTATATAATAACTGGTAATAATAGTCTCTGTACAGCGCTGCGGAATATGTTTGCGCTATATAATAACTGGTAATAATATTCTCTGTACAGCTCTGCGGAATATGTGTGCGCTATATAATAACTGGTAATAATAGTCTCTGTACACTGCTGTGGAATATGTGTGCGCTATATAAATAACTGGTAATAATCTCTGTACTGCGCTGTGGAATATGTGTGCGCTATATAATAACTGGTAATAATAATCTCTGTACAGCGCTGTGGAATATGTGTGCGCTATATAATAACTGGTAATAATATGCTCTGTACAGCGCTGCGGAATATGTGTGCGCTATATAATAGCTGGTAATAATATTCTCTGTACAGCGCTGCGGAATATGTGTGCGCTATATAAATACCTGGTAATAATATTCTCTGTACAGCGCTGCGGAATATGTGTGCGCTATATAATAACTGGTAATAATATTCTCTGTACAGCGGTGCGGAATATGTGTGCGCTATATATATATATATATAACTGGTAATAATATTCTCTGTACAGCGCTGCGGAATGTGTGTGCGCTATATAATAACTGGTAATAATAGTCTCTGTACAGCGCTGCGGAATATGTGTGCGCTATATAATTACTGGTAATAATAGTCTCTGTACAGCGCTGCGGAATATGTGTGCGCTATATAATAACTGGTAATAATAGTCTCTGTACAGCGCTGCGGAATATGTGTGCGCTATATAATAACTGGTAATAATATTCTGTACAGTGCTGCAGAATATGTGTGCGCTATATAATAACTGGTAATAATAGTCTCTGTACAGTGCTGCGGAATATGTGTGCGCTATATAATAACTGGTAATAATAGTCTCTGTACAGCGCTGCGGAATATGTGTGCGCTATATAATAACTGGTAATAATATTCTCTGTACAGCGCTGTGGAATATGTGTGTGCTATATAATAACTGGTAATAATAGTCTCTGTACAGCGCTGCGGAATATGTGTGCGCTATATAATTACTGGTAATAATAGTCTCTGTACAGCGCTGCGGAATATGTGTGCACTATATAATAACTGGTAATAATAGTCTCTGTACAGCGCTGTGGAATATGTGTGCGCTATATAATAACTGGTAATAATAGTCTCTGTACAGTGCTGCGGAATATGTGTGCGCTATATAATAACTGGTAATAATAGTCTCTGTACAGCGCTGTGGAATATGTGTGCGCTATATAATAACTGGTAATAATAGTCTCTGTACAGAGCTGCGGAATATGTGTGCGCTATATAATAACTGGTAATAATAGTCTCTGTACAGCGCTGCGGAATATGTGTCCGCTATATAATAACTGGTAATAATAGTCTCTGTACAGAGCTGCGGAATATGTGTGCGCTATATAATAACTGGTAATAATAGTCTCTGTACAGCGCTGCGGAATACGTGTGCGCTATATAATAACTGGTAATAATAGTCTCTGTACAGAGCTGCGGAATACGTGTGCGCTATATAATAACTGGTAATAATAGTCTCTGTACAGAGCTGTGGAATATGTGTGCGCTATATAATAACTGGTAATAATAGTCTCTGTACAGCGCTGCGGAATATGTGTGCGCTATATAAATAACTGGTAATAATATTCTCTGTACAGAGCTGTGGAATATGTGTGCGCTATAGGTACTTGTTTCCTATCTGGGCGCCCACTAAGTTAATTGAGCACCATGCTATTCTCCGTAGTGAAATCTGATCGCATCGCATCGTACACATACACGATATTGAACGATGCGATGCGATGCGATGCGATCCGATTCGATTTCCCATAGGAAACAATGTTAAATGGCTCAATTTAGCCAAATTATCATAGGAACAATAGTAAATGGGCCAAAAACACCCCTGAACATTGAAATGTCCCCCCAAAAGTAGTTGACGCCACCCCGCCATCAACGTGAACCCGAAGCGTGGCGAGCGCAGCGAGCCCGCGAGGGGCGGCGGTACGCGTCCTCCGACCTTTTCATGCCCTACTATCCACTAGGGCGTGGAGTGAGAATAGAATAGTGTGGCGAGCGCAGCGAGCCACCGAGCCCGAAGCGTGGCGAGCGCAGCGAGCCCCGCGAGGGGACGCGGATACCTTCACAGGTAAACGCGTCCCTTTGCGGGCTTCCCAGGTGTCCGCGTCGCCATGGACACCTGGGAAGCCCGCGAGGGGACGCGTATAACTGTGAAGGTATCCGCGTCCCCTCGCGGGGCTCGCTGCGCTCGCCACGCTTCGGGCTCGGTGGCTCGCTGCGCTCGCCACACTATTCTATTCTCACTCCACGCCCTAGTGGATAGTAGGGCATGAAAAGGTCGGAGGACGCGTACCGCCGCCCCTCGCGGGCTCGCTGCGCTCGCCACGCTTCGGGTTCACGTTGATGGCGGGGTGGCGTCAACTACTTTTGGGGGGACATTTCAATGTTCAGGGGTGTTTTTGGCCCATTTACTATTGTTCCTATGATAATTTGGCTAAATTGAGCCATTTAACATTGTTTCCTATGGGAAATCGGATCGCATCGCATCGCATCGCATCGCATCGTTCAATATCGTGTATGTGTACGATGCGATGCGATCCGATTTCAGTACGGTGCCGTACGTAGAAAACCTGGGCGCCCAGATAGGAAACAAGTACCGCGCTATATAATAACTGGTAATAATAGTCTCTGTACAGTGCTGCGGAATATGTGTGCGCTATATAAATAACTGGTAATAATAGTCTCTGTACAGCGCTGCGGAATATGTGTGCGCTATATAATAACTGGTAATAATAGTCTCTGTATAGCGCTGCGGAATATGTGTGCGCTATATAATAACCGGTAATAATAGTCTCTGTATAGCGCTGCGGAATATGTGTGCGCTATATAATAACCGGTAATAATAGTCTCTGTATAGCGCTGCGGAATATGTGTGCGCTATATAATAACTGGTAATAGTATTTGTACTGCGCTGTGGAATATGTGTGCGCTACATAATAACTGGTAATAGTATTTGTACAGCGCTGCGGTATATGTGTGCGCTATATAATAACCGGTAATAATAGTCTCTGTATAGCGCTGCGGAATATGTGTGCGCTATATAATAACCGGTAATAATAGTCTCTGTATAGCGCTGTGGAATATGTGTGCGCTATATAATAACTGGTAATAGTATTTGTACAGCGCTGTGGAATATGTGTGCGCCATATAATAACTGGTAATAATAGTCTCTGTACAGCGCTGTGGAATATGTGTGCGCTATATAATAACCGGTAATAATAGTCTCTGTATAGCGCTGCGGAATATGTGTGCGCTATATAATAACTGGTAATAATAGTCTCTGTACAGCGCTGCGGATATGTGTGTGCTATATAATAACCGGTAATAATAGTCTCTGTACAGCGCTGCGGAATATGTGTGCGCTATATAATAACTGGTAATAATAGTCTTTGTACAGCGCTGCGGAATATGTGTGCGCTATATAATAACTGGTAATAATAATCTCTGTACAGCGCTGCGGAATATGTGTGCACTATATAATAACTGGTAATAATAGTCTCTGTACAGCGCTGCGGAATATGTGTGCACTATATAATAACTGGTAATAATAATCTCTGTACAGCGCTGCGGAATATGTGTGCGCTATATAATAACTGGTAATAATAGTCTCTGTACAGCGCTGCGGAATATGTGTGCGCTATATAATAACTGGTAATAATAGTCTCTGTACAGCGCTGTGGAATATGTGTGCGCTATATAATAACCGGTAATAATAGTCTCTGTATAGCACTGCGGAATATGTGTGCTCTATATAATAACTGGTAATAGTATTTGTACAGCGCTGTGGAATATGTGTGCGCCATATAATAACTGGTAATAATAGTCTCTGTACAGCGCTGTGGAATATGTGTGCGCTATATATTAACTGGTAATAATAGTCTCTGTACAGCGCTGCGGAATATGTGTGCGCTATATAAATAACTGGTAATAATATTCTCTGTACAGTGCTGTGGAATATGTGATAGCTATATAAATAACTGGTAATAATCTCTGTACTGCGCTGTGGAATATGTGTGCGCTATATAATAACTGGTAATAATATTCTCTGTACAGCGCTGTGGAATATGTGTGCGCTATATAATAACTGGTAATAGTATTTGTACAGCGCTGCGGTATATGTGTGCGCTATATAATAACCGGTAATAATAGTCTCTGTATAGCGCTGCGGAATATGTGTGCGCTATATAATAACCGGTAATAATAGTCTCTGTACAGCGCTGCGGAATATGTGTGCGCTATATAATAACTGGTAATAATAGTCTCTGTACAGCGCTGCGGAATATGTGTGCGCTATATAATAACTGGTAATAATAATCTCTGTACAGCGCTGCGGAATATGTGTGCGCTATATAATAACTGGTAATAACAGTCTCTGTACAGCGCTGCAGAATATGTGTGCGCTATATAAATAACTGGTAATAATAGTCTCTGTACAGAGCTGTGGAATATGTGTGCGCTATATAATAACTGGTAATAATAGTCTCTGTACAGCACTGTGGAATATGTGTGCGCTATATAATAACTGGTAATAATAGTCTCTGTACAGCACTGTGGAATATGTGTGTGCTATATAATAACTGGTAATAATATTCTCTGTACAGCGCTGCGGAATATGTGTGCTATATAATAACTGGTAATAATAGTCTCTGTACAGCGCTGCGGAATATGTGTGCGCTATATAATAACTGGTAATAACAGTCTCTGTACAGCGCTGCGGAATATGTGTGCGCTATATAAATAACTGGTAATAATAATCTCTGTACTGCGCTGTGGAATATGTGTGCGCTATATAATAACTGGTAATAATATTCTCTGTACAGCGCTGTGGAATATGTGTGCGCTATATAATAACTGGTAATAATATTCTCTGTACAGCGCTGTGGAATATGTGTGCGCTATATAATATAACTGGTAATAATAGTCTCTGTACAGCGCTGCGGAATATGTGTGCGCTATATAATAACTGGTAATAATATTCTCTGTACAGCGCTGCGGAATATGTGTGCGCTATATAATAACTGGCAATAATAGTCTCTGTACAGCGCTGCGGAATATGTGTGCGCTATATAAATAACTGGTAATAATATTCTCTGTACAGCGCTGCAGAATATGTGTGCGCTATATAAATAACTGGTAATAATAATCTCTGTACAGCGCTGCGGAATATGTGTGCGCTATATAATAACTGGTAATAATATTCTCTGTACAGCGCTGCGGAATATGTGTGCGCTATATAAATAACTGGTAATAATAATCTCTGTACAGCGCTGCGGAATATGTGTGCGCTATATAATAACTGGTAATAATATTCTCTGTACAGAGCTGCGGAATATGTGTGCGCCATATAATAACTGGTAATAATATTCTCTGTACAGCGCTGCGGAATATGTGTGCGCTATATAATAACTGGTAATAATAATCTCTGTACAGCGCTGCGGAATATGTGTGCGCTATATAATAACTGGTAATAATAGTCTCTGTACAGCGCTGCAGGATATGTGTGCTATATAATAACTGGTAATAATAGTCTTTGTACAGCGCTGTGGAATATGTGTGCGCTATATAATAACTGGTAATATTTTCTCTGTACAGCGCTGCGGAATATGTGTGCGCTATAGTATAACTGGTAATAATAGTCTCTGTACAGCGCTGCGGAATAAGTGTGCGCTATAAAAATAACTGGTAATAATAGTCTCTGTACAGCGCTGCGGAATATGTGTGCGCTATATAAATAACTGGTAATAATATTCTCTGTACAGCGCTGCGGAATATGTGTGCGCTATATAATAACTGGTAATAATAATCTCTGTACAGCGCTGCGGAATATGTGTGCGCTATATAATAACTGGTAATATTCTCTGTACAGCGCTGCGGAATATGTGTGCACTATATAAATAACTGGTAAAAATATTCTCTGTACAGAGCTGTGGAATATGTGTGCGCTATATAATAACTGGTAATAATAGTCTCTGTACAGCGCTGTGGAATATTTGTGCGCTATATATAATATAACTGGTAATAATATTCTCTGTGCAGCGCTGTGGAATATGTGTGTGCTATATAATAAATGGTAATAAATGGTAATAATATTCTCTGTACAGCGCTGCGGAATATGTGTGCGCTATATAAATAACTGGTAATATTATTCTCTGTACAGTGCTGTGGAATATGTGTGCGCTATATAAATAACTGCTAATAATCTCTGTACTGCGCTGTGGAATATGTGTGCGCTATATAATAACTGGTAATAGTATTTGTACAGCGCTGCGGTATATGTGTGAGCTATATAATAACCGGTAATAATAGTCTCTGTACAGCGCTGCGGAATATGTGTGCGCTATATAATAACTGGTAATAATAGTCTCTGTACAGCACTGCCGAATATGTGTGCGCTATATAATAACTGGTAATAATAATCTCTGTACAGCGCTGCGGAATATGTGTGCGCTATATAATAACTGGTAATAATAGTCTCTGTATAGCGCTGCGGAATATGTGTGCGCTATATAATAACTGGTAATAATATTCTCTGTACAGCGCTGCGGAATATGTGTGCGCTATATAATAACTGGTAATAATATTCTCTGTACAGCGCTGCGGAATATGTGTGCGCTATATAATAACTGGTAATAATATCCTCTGTACAGCGCTGCGGAATATGTGTGCGCTATATAATAACTGGTAATAATAGTCTCTGTACAGCGCTGCGGAATATGTGTGCGCTATATAATAACTGGTAATAATAGTCTCTGTACAGCGCTGCGGAATATGTTTGCGCTATATAATAACTGGTAATAATATTCTCTGTACAGCTCTGCGGAATATGTGTGCGCTATATAATAACTGGTAATAATAGTCTCTGTACACTGCTGTGGAATATGTGTGCGCTATATAAATAACTGGTAATAATCTCTGTACTGCGCTGTGGAATATGTGTGCGCTATATAATAACTGGTAATAATAATCTCTGTACAGCGCTGTGGAATATGTGTGCGCTATATAATAACTGGTAATAATATGCTCTGTACAGCGCTGCGGAATATGTGTGCGCTATATAATAGCTGGTAATAATATTCTCTGTACAGCGCTGCGGAATATGTGTGCGCTATATAAATACCTGGTAATAATATTCTCTGTACAGCGCTGCGGAATATGTGTGCGCTATATAATAACTGGTAATAATATTCTCTGTACAGCGGTGCGGAATATGTGTGCGCTATATATATATATATATATAACTGGTAATAATATTCTCTGTACAGCGCTGCGGAATGTGTGTGCGCTATATAATAACTGGTAATAATAGTCTCTGTACAGCGCTGCGGAATATGTGTGCGCTATATAATTACTGGTAATAATAGTCTCTGTACAGCGCTGCGGAATATGTGTGCGCTATATAATAACTGGTAATAATAGTCTCTGTACAGCGCTGCGGAATATGTGTGCGCTATATAATAACTGGTAATAATATTCTGTACAGTGCTGCAGAATATGTGTGCGCTATATAATAACTGGTAATAATAGTCTCTGTACAGTGCTGCGGAATATGTGTGCGCTATATAATAACTGGTAATAATAGTCTCTGTACAGCGCTGCGGAATATGTGTGCGCTATATAATAACTGGTAATAATATTCTCTGTACAGCGCTGTGGAATATGTGTGTGCTATATAAAAACTGGTAATAATAGTCTCTGTACAGCGCTGCGTAATATGTGTGCGCTATATAATTACTGGTAATAATAGTCTCTGTACAGCGCTGCGGAATATGTGTGCACTATATAATAACTGGTAATAATAGTCTCTGTACAGCGCTGTGGAATATGTGTGCGCTATATAATAACTGGTAATAATAGTCTCTGTACAGTGCTGCGGAATATGTGTGCGCTATATAATAACTGGTAATAATAGTCTCTGTACAGCGCTGTGGAATATGTGTGCGCTATATAATAACTGGTAATAATAGTCTCTGTACAGAGCTGCGGAATATGTGTGCGCTATATAATAACTGGTAATAATAGTCTCTGTACAGCGCTGCGGAATATGTGTCCGCTATATAATAACTGGTAATAATAGTCTCTGTACAGAGCTGCGGAATATGTGTGCGCTATATAATAACTGGTAATAATAGTCTCTGTACAGCGCTGCGGAATACGTGTGCGCTATATAATAACTGGTAATAATAGTCTCTGTACAGAGCTGCGGAATACGTGTGCGCTATATAATAACTGGTAATAATAGTCTCTGTACAGAGCTGTGGAATATGTGTGCGCTATATAATAACTGGTAATAATAGTCTCTGTACAGTGCTGCGGAATATGTGTGCGCTATATAAATAACTGGTAATAATAGTCTCTGTACAGCGCTGCGGAATATGTGTGCGCTATATAATAACTGGTAATAATAGTCTCTGTATAGCGCTGCGGAATATGTGTGCGCTATATAATAACCGGTAATAATAGTCTCTGTATAGCGCTGCGGAATATGTGTGCGCTATATAATAACCGGTAATAATAGTCTCTGTATAGCGCTGCGGAATATGTGTGCGCTATATAATAACTGGTAATAGTATTTGTACAGCGCTGCGGTATATGTGTGAGCTATATAATAACCGGTAATAATAGTCTCTGTACAGCGCTGCGGAATATGTGTGCGCTATATAATAACTGGTAATAATAGTCTCTGTACAGCGCTGCGGAATATGTGTGCACTATATAATAACTGGTAACAGTATTCTCTGTACAGAGCTGCGGAATATGTGTGCGCTATATAATAACTGGTAATAATAATCTCTGTACAGCGCTGCGGAATATGTGTGCGCTATATAATAACTGGTAATAATAGTCTCTGTACAGCGCTGCGGAATATGTGTGCGCTATATAATAACTGGTAATAATATTCTCTGTACAGCGCTGCGGAATATGTGTGCGCTATATAATAACTGGTAATAATATTCTCTGTACAGCGCTGCGGAATATGTGTGCGCTATATAATAACTGGTTATAATAGTCTCTGTACAGCGCTGCAGAATATGTGTGCGCTATATAATAACTGGTAATAATAGTCTCTGTACAGCGCTGCGGAATATGTGTGCGCTATATAATAACCGGTAATAATATTCTCTGTACAGCGCTGCGGAATATGTGTGCGCTATATAATAACCGGTAATAAGGATATTTTACACCTGATCACACGGCTGAGAATCGGCAGCTTGATCTACTATTGAATGGATTCCATCCTGTTATTCTTAACATTCGAAAGTTGATTGACAGGAGCCGACGTTTGTGGGAGTGTCAGGGACAAGGCGTGGCTATGGGTGTGCATCACTATTGTAGTGTCATTACAAACATTCCATTAATGATATCATTGTTTCCGCTACTGTACCTCTGTCTGGTCTTATTTAGCACCATGCACTATACCTCCCAACTCTCTGGGTAGTAGGTTTACATGGTGGGGGCAGTTGGGAGTCCCCTGTCAATCACTTGGGCACAGTATCTATTCAAAGCAGAGAGTGGGACTGGGGGCAAGTCGGCAGGTCACAGATTACTGGGCATTCCCCCTGTATTGGTGATAAATTGGGGTGTGGCTTGCATTTGTGGCATTGCTGTGAAGCCACACCTCCTTTGCCATGGCCACACCCCCTTTTTGGAAGCACAGGCAAGCTGTGTGCAGGAGTCCCGATTCCATAATTCTAAAAGTTGGGAGCTATGTAGGGTACCTGTGTAGTTTCACGGTGCCAGCATGGCGCCGTGCTTCTTCCGGGTTCTACCCTGGCCACAAACTATCTAAAATAAACTAACTTAACTCCATGCCGACATGGATAGTTCATAACCCCACTATCAATGTTGGCATGGAGTTGATTTTAGATAGCGTGGCGAGCGTAGCGAGCCACCGAGCCCGCAGCGTGGACGAGCGAAGCGAGCCCCACAAGGGAACTCAGACACAAGTACCCTATGTAGCACTGTGGATAGCAAGGCTTAATTCTATTGACCCATATGGGCTCAATGAACAAAACAGCTTGAACATTCATATACTGTATTCCTGCAGACAGACTCACTGAGCAATTGAAGAAAAAGCGAAGAACACTGCGCTAAGTACAATCAAATGACAATAAAAAAAAATGTAATTGCATAACAATAAAGAATGATAATAATTACCAATACTGTGCCAATGGTAGGATAAGAGTAACACTTTTAATGAAAATCTTAAAAAAATGAATGACGAAGATTTTTAAGATTTTCATTAAAAGTGTTACTCTTATCCTACCATTGGCACAGTATTGGTAATTATTATCATTCTTTATTGTTATGCAATTACATTTTTTTATTGTCATTTGATTGTACTTAGCGCAGTGTTCTTCGCTTTTTCTTCTTTCCAGCTGGGGACTTACTATCCCCTTTTTTCTTACACTGCAGCTTGGCAGAGCAACCCATATCCCCTGCGCCCCCCACACCGGTGGATAACTTGTTATCCACTATCCTTTCCTATCCTCACTGAGCAATTGAGCATGCCCCCACAGCATTGAATATGGGGGCGTGGCTTCACAACAGTGTCGCAAGTACAGGCCATGCCCGTTTTCACTAGGCCACACACCCCGAATTTGGCACATGCGCACTTTCACTCCTCGCGGGGATCAACTGTTGGAAGGTATGCCACTCAACCATTTACAGCCCCACCTTGATCTATTACTTTAGTCACCCAATCACAAAAGTCAATAAGATTTGTTTGACATGATCTTCCCCCAGTAAACCCATGCTTTTTAGGATCCTGTAAATTGCTGGTTTTAAAAATATTCTACAACTCTTTGTTTTAAGAGTGTTTTCATCAATTTCCCTACTATTGCTATAAGGATCACTGGTCGGTAGTTGCTTACCTCTTCCTTGCTTCCACTTTTGTGCAGTGGGACTACATTCGCTGTTTTCCATTCCTCTGGGATTACTCCAGAAGCTAGTGACTGGTTGAATAATTCTGTTATTGGTTTTACCAGCTCCCCTTTAAGCTCTTTTAGTATCCTTGGATGTATCCCATCTGGCCCCATTGATTTATCCACTTTCAGTTTTGAGAGTTCTGTGAGGACTTTCTCCTCTGTAAATGTTTCTCCCTCAGTTTTCTGACTATGATGACAGGTGCCGAGACTGGTGCATGCGCAGTACAAAATATGTACTGCGCATGCTGCCAGCTTTTATGGGCTGCTTTGGTCCGACGCCTGTACAATATAAATAGCAGGCTCCGGGACTAGCACGTGCGCGGCAGCCCACAGCAAGGCATCCCAGAGGGAGGGAACACCTCCCAATGGAACTGCCCTGGTGACTGGCAGGTCGGACTTCCAATAGGAAGTCACTGCCAGTCACAGTGAAGCCAGTGCAGTCTCACAGACTGCATCTGGCTTCACTACAGTGGCGGATTTTACCTGGGGGGGCTGCAGCCCATAGCTAAAAACCGCCACTGTTTATACAGTATACCTTAAAAAAAAGTTTTCCCCCCTTTACCCACTGACTGGGCCATTTTCTCTTCAGCCTGTGCTTTTGCACATCTGATTACCTTCTTAGGCCCCCATTTATCATTGATCGCATTTACAATGCAATTTGGGTGGAATATTACCGCCCAGGATCGCATTGTAAAATGCGATCATATCCCCTGGATGTATGGCCTGCCAGGGCGCAAGGACTGGGCTCCGAAAGGAGCCTGTCCCTGCGATGCCTGGAGCCGGAAGCCGGGGGGTCTGCGCAAGCGCGGTTATGCCCTGACCCCCCCACGACCACAATGACCGCACTGCCGCTCGGGCTACAATGGGCTATCGCCATATCAGAATGGCGATAGCCCAGGGCTGCGATGCCGGGCTGCCCGATGTTGATACATCGGGCAGCTGCGCATCCCCCATAGAAACCTATGGGGGATGCGGCCGGCGGCGCTGCAGGGGGGGATGGCAGCAGGGATCGGAGATTCCTGCTGCCATCCCCTTTAATACATTTAGGTGATACTTAATATTTGCGGTTAACCCCCGAAAACTGATTTTTCTGGGGGTTTAGCTGCAAATAATGCTTGATAAATGGGCCCCATAGCCTCCTTCTGTCTAACAAGATACACCTCTTTGTCCTCATTATTTTGCATCTGCTTACATTTCTAAAAGGCCAACTTTTTTGCTTTCACAATACTTGCTACTTCTTTTGCAAACCACAATGGCTTCCTTTTCCTTGTGTTTTTCCTAACTCTTTTGACACTTAGGCCCTTATTCTGATCGGTGCGGATATTCCCGAATTCTTACGGTGCGGTCCGCACGCCACGCTGTGCTGCCGCGTGCGGCCATCGTCCGTAGAAACGCCCACGTGTCCTCCGCATTCGGACGGACTCACTCTTTAAGAACAGGGCGTGTTTACGGACGACATACAAACCATGCGTGTGCGGGGGAAACACTCAGATTCTGCACGGTATTACAGAGTATGCACGGGAATCCCGCATCCAAACGGATGGCAAGCGGTGCTTCCGCACGGAAGCGGTGTATTTACGCAAAACTACTCACTATTATGTCTATTCTGCAATACATCACATGACCCACTTATTCAATTACCTATCCTCATACAAAAATGTTTATTTGGAATTGGAATCAATTAGATGCCAATATATCCTTACAAGCATGCCTAACACATGCATTGCACACATTAACCCTTCCAGCAATTGAAGTGCAATGGTTTGTATTTGACCCTGTGTAAAATATTATGAACAATCTACACATATACTGTTTAATGTGCAAAGAAAACCAACAACTTTGAACTTGCATAAAAGATTTATTGTGTTGAAAATTAAACATTTAAATAGAAAAGAAGAAAAAAAAAATTATAGCAGCAAATCACGGAGGTCCTGAAGATCGGCAATTAGGAGCCGCAAATGGTGGCCCATCCGCAGGAGGGCCCCACGAACCCCCTCATCTACTGGTACCCCCTCATCTGCTGGTGTTGTGGCATCTGTGGGCATGTCAAAGGGGCAAAAATTAGTCATGATATTCATGCATACATTTCACATACTGCTACATAAATTGCAGAAATGCTAGGTGACATGTGTATATATATATATATATATATATATATATATAAATATATATATATATATATATGTAGAGAGATACAGACACACATAGATAAATAGATATGACACATACATATATATATACATACATACATGCAAACTTATTTACTAAATACTGTGTTTTTGTCCCTCTACCCTTTACTCTGCAGAAGACATAACAGTCATAGTGTTTCTTCTCATTCACAACCCACCCATGACTAACCAATGACAAGCATGTCATGGCCTCCGTCAATAAGAACTTGTCACAATCTCCTCAGTATAAGTTCAGTGATGGTTCGTGGCATGGGAGTTATGCAAATGTCAGGAATGCACAGTACACATCCTCAAAATCATAATTCAGTCTAAACCAACCTACAATTCTGTGAGGGGAAAAAAACAATCTGAACTACAGGGGGTGTTTAGGTAGAGGAGGCTCCAGGGACACTGTCAACTTGTGACTCCATTCCAAGGTAGGCCGGCCCATACTCCATTTATAGCATACATCATATAGTTTATAAATAACATTCACCTAAAACATATATTCCGCTATATGATGGGACAGAATCTACGCTTGCAGCAGGTGAATTTAATCCACAAATGATACACTCATCCCTTTACTCCAGGATCCTGTTTAACTACAACGGTTATGTGGCAGTCAAAATGGAGCTCCAAGCCATCCCACAAACCGGTGTAATTAAGCGGTGTCCTGGATGAAAGGGATGCCTTGGACACCCCATCTAACCCGTACCTGTATCTGTAGCTACCCACTTTGGGTTCTGTATTAATAGTATTGTAACAAAATTTATCATCACCAGTGCTACATAACAAATACCAGTACAACTAATTCATGAATGATGCATTATGTATACATACCGATCTGTTGGGCCTCCACCGCCTCACACGCCTCCTCCCCCTCTGATTCGGCCGACTCCGTGACAAGCGTGGGCTCCTCAGCCACCTCCTCCGCCAACACCACCTCCTCCACCTCCTCCTCCGCCACCACCACCTCCTCCTCCACCTCCTTCTCCGCCACCACCACCACCTCCTCCACCTCCTCCTCCACCACCACCTCCTCAGGCACCTCCTCCTCCTCCTCCACCGTCTCCTCCACCACTTGCTCCTCCTCCTCCACCATCTCCTCCACCACTTGCTCCTCCTCCTCCACCTCCTCCACCACTTGCTCCTCCTCCTCCACCTCCTCCACCACTTGCTCCTCCTCCTCCACCTCCTCCACCACTTGCTCCTCCTCCTCCACTTGCTCCTCCTCCTCCTCGACCATCGCCGGCACCTCCTCATCAGGCTGTTGCACCTCCTCCTCGGCCTGGCCTGCCTCGGCCTGTTCCCGTGCCTGTCGTGCTTGGGCTCGTGCTGTGTGGTAGAAAACAAACATCATTGTCAATGTAGGGTCATTGGGGCACATGTATTAATCCATAACAAGAGATACATGGAAGGGTGATAATGATCAAAAACGATGCTTGAAAGTTGCTCCTTACTGTTAATGGACTCCAAAATGTGACATTTAAGTTATTATGTGATTGTTAGTAATTTGTTCAATCATTACAACCCTTGCATTTATCAATGTTTAACACATATTAGATCTGGCACATTGTATGCATCAGAATCAAGAATGCTATGTAATTACATATAAAAGCCACATGACTGCATGTTAACCAGGAAGAAGCACACATAACAGTCTATGGACTTGTAAACCCATGGACACCCACTTATCATGAGACAATTTGTATTGTGTATATATGCTATGATGTAAGTGCGAAATTTCATAGCGAAAATACTCACAAACAGCTATCTCCCTCCTGATCTCTTGGAGAAGCTGGGGCTGGCGCCTGCGGAGGTCTGACCAGCGCCTCTCTAACTGGCCGATGCTCCTCCGCACCCGGGTGCGGGCGTAAATCCGGCGCCCTGCCGCAGCATAGGCCCGCCACTTCTGCACATTTGTTATAAAGGGCCCTGCACGGCCCAGCCTTGTCTCCATGACGGAGACCAGAGCCCTCAGTTCCGCAGGTGAAAACGGCTCTGCTCTGCGTGTCTCCGCCATGTTAACAATGGCATCAATCAACCAATCATATGCTTTCATTGGTTTATCACAGTTATTTGTGTTAATAACTTTATTGTTCATCTTTACATGAACAGCGTCTCTGCGCCAACACAAATGGCGAAAAATTCGCATGCCTTCAAAACGGTAGTGCTGATGTATGGCAATGAACAAATCTGATATATATAAAACACAGTGTGTATGCACTTTGCAAATCGAATAAGGCATCGCACCGCCAAGCAACGCGTGCTATAGCTTAGCAACGCCTAGCTGTACTTCGCATTACTTACTCTATGCATCTATGTGTAAGCGTACATTTATGTTTAAAAGACACATACACATACTTGCAGGTATCCTGAGTCCACCATTATACACCAGCGCTGCCTGCCTGCCTGCCTGCCTGCCTGCTCCTTGAAATTTCTAAACATGTTAATAAATTCAAATATCATATATATATATATATATGCAAAGAAATCATACATCAACACCGAAAAAAGTCACCACCACATTACAGAATAAATCAATGTACTCACCAGACATCAGTGATAGTATCAACTACAAGAATGAAGATATAACAAACACATAAGATCCCTTGCACAAGGTATAATAATGACCACCTATATTGTACTTCCACCAAAACTAAGCACATATGATAAATATCTCCTATTTCTTGGCCATTAGGAGGGCAGGCTGGCTAATTGTCGTTTTGTAAGACTGACAACTAACACACTGTACTTATTTGAAGGGGTGATTTTTAGAACAATTGGTGTGTTCTGGTCAACTATATAAAATGTACCTGAAGAATCTTTGCGCCACAGAGTCCCGCAGCTGGTATCCCCTCCGGCATTCAGGGGCGCGGGATGGGCGCATGGGCGGATCTTGCGGCTCAGATGGAACCTCCCACTCATCAAAGGGTATCTCACGCCGCACAGCAATGTTATGGAAAAATACACACAGGCCCACGATCCTCGACACCATTTCAGGCGCATACTGTAAGTCACCACCAGTGCGGTGGAGCACTCTAAATCGACCCTTTAAAAGGCCAATTGAGCACTCCACCACTTGCCTGGTGGCAACATGCGCCCGATTGAATGCCTCCTGTGGGCCTGGTGCTGGGTAGCTGTACGGCGTAAGTAGCCAGGGCGTACATGGGTAACCGGAGTCACCCAGAACCCACGCATCACGGCCTTCCAGCTCTTGTAGTCTTTGCCAAATCCCGGTTTGTCGGATGACATGAGAGTCATGGGCACTTCCGGGAAACTTCGAGTTGAAGGCGAGAATTTCCATGGATGGGCCACATACCACCATCACGTTCAGTGAGTGGAACAATTTTCGGTTCCTATATATCTTCTCACTTCGAGATGGAGGCACAAATGGTACATGGGTGCCTTCCACAGCCCCTATCACATTAGGGAAGCCAGCAATTTGATGGAAGGCCTGCTGGCTTCTGCGCAGGGTCTCAGTGGCAAATGTCATGGCCATGAAGTGCCCCTTGCGCCTAAACATGGCCGACGTCACACGCCTCAGGATTCGGCAGAAGGCCGGCTGAGATATTCCAGCAAGTACTGCCACTACTTGTTGGAATGATCCTGAGGCGCAGAAATGCAACACCGCCAGCAGCTGTGTGTGAGGCGGAATTGCTGTCGTGATCCCGTGAAGAGGTTCCAGATCACTCTCAATTAACGAGAGCAGATCCAGAATGACATGTGGCGGTAACCGGTACCTAGTAAGTACCTCATCATCGGGCATATCAAACAGAGTCACCCGTGTGCGATAGATTCTAGCACGTCCTGGCCTCCTTGGGCGACGAGTGGGGAGAGCCGCAAGTGCCCTTAGCCTCCTTTCCATGAATGCCATCATTGCTTGATGCACCTATGCACATAATGGCCATATCCGACAACAAATAGATTTGTAGGCTTCAATACGTACAATAGATGGCCGCCCCGTCAAATTGCGAAGATCCATTTGACTCTATAATGATGTAACAATAATATGAACTCAATACACACCGTCCTAAACACACAGATGCTTACAACATCGAACTACTAAACACTACTTGAGTATCAAAGGTGTCTGCATTTGTTGCCGACATCATGTACTCTGACACATTTCACCTATTGCTGGGACATGTTGTCCTGCAATAGATGGACACACACAGGTTTAAGACCTGTGAGTGAAATAGTGAACATGTGACATGTTGCAATAATGCTACAAAGACTTTGCTGGCCCAACAATCTGTAGTCAGTGAGGCAATGGTGCATACATTCATACACTTACATTGTTAATGGATATCATATCTACAAGGACCATGGAAGAGCTTACCTTAGACCCTGACAAGTACAGATCTGGAGACAAATGATTCTAGCAGCAATTCACTATTTATAGGCCTCTCACATGTGTTGTCTATAACAGTAGTGATGAGTATTGCATGACTTGTGGCCTGGATTTTCTAAGGGATTGGGCTACTTTTAGATTGCAATCAAACTCAACAATACCACAGTAGTCATGAGCCAAATGTCATGTCATGCTACCAAATAGCATGTATATTGTGCGATAGTCACAGGTGTATCCGAAGATTCTATGCAATTTTAGAATTGGTGACCAATATTTCATGTAGAAGTTTCGCCAGGTTTTACACAATGGAATTTCCGCAACGTATGCGGCGCGAAAAAACCGTGCCGTACGCAGGCGGCCGTTACGCTCGCGCACGGAACGCAGCTGCCGCTGATGTACGCCAAACAGGATACACAAACAGTATATAAAGGTGTATTAGAATGTGACAAAGTTGCTGCTAACATGTCTGGATCCCAATCAGAGGTGGACCAAGAGTTGCAGCTACTTTTTGACAAGATGGACTCCAGCACCTCCTATGTGCCACTGCACAGGCAGCCAGTGGGAAATGCTGAGGCTGCTGGCCCTTCTCCAGCAGGGCAACCTGCACCGGGCCCTTCTCCAGCAGGGCAACCTGCACCTGGCCCTTCTCCAGCAGGGCAACCTGCACCTGGCCCTTCTACAGCAGGGCAACCTGCAGCTGCCTCATATGCAGCCTCAGCAGAATCATTTGGAACACAACCGGGGACTTCACAAGATACTACCATGGGCAGCACTTCAAGTACAGCGCCACGTGCCAGTGGGCGTGGGCATGGACGTGGCAAGGGGAAAAAGAGGCCAACAGAGGAACCAAGTTCCCGAAATAAGGCATATGAAGCACAGGAGCTTGCCATCCTGGTTCCGCGAGCACGTGATTGGATTGAGTGTCCACCGGAGAGGCTGACACACACACGCCGATGGAAGATTTGGGAAGACATAACGGCAGAGATTAATGAAGTGGCGCCACAAGTTCGTGAGACGGAGCACGTCAAAAAGAGGCAAGTTGTTTTGTGATACATGTGCCCAGTAATAGACAAGTAATGTTTGAATTCATGCTTAGATGGATTTGGCAAATGGCCGGTGAGGATGGTACGATACACAGACATTATTGCCATGTTATTTAGTTGAGAGTTAGAGTAGGGTCAGTGTGAATGTGTATTGTAACGGTTGATATCATAGTTGAATGTAATGTTATCTTTTTGACATTAAGCACATGTCGTAATATGTAGCACAGAGCAATGGCTGCAACAGCAAACATCTGGAGTGACTTGTATTAATATGTCAACTTACATTGCAGGTGGCACGACTTCAAAACCAACCTGAAGAGGAAGATGACCAAGCGGTGGGAACACAGCCAGAGATCTGGGGCCGGGCCCATGCCATCAGGGCTAGAGTTCACCCCCCTGGAGTTGATGGCCGAGTGCTGTGTAGCAGTTGAGGAGGTCAGGGGGGTGAGCACGATGGATAGCGAGGCCCCAGCTGAAGTGTTTGCGTCTTTTCTGGAAGGTAAATATTTGTCATGCCATAAGCTTGTGCAAGTAATTATCTTACAATGTGTCCTAATTGTGTTTATCATTTTCAACAGACACCCCACTGCTTGGTGAAGAGTCTTCTCAGGAGGTGGAGGAGTCCGTGCCACCTGGCCCCAGTGGTAGGCGTGTGCAGCAGCAGCCATCGGCCCAAGCCGATTATGCCAGCTTGGCCCAGATGCTTGGGGACATTAACCAGCAGGGAGAGTTGGCATCAGAACAGATGCGTAGGACCGAGGAGATCATGGCGAGCTTGGTCAGCACCCAGCAGTCCATCGCTGGGAGCATGCAGTCCATGGCTGAGGCGCATCAGGCCATGGCTGCAAGTGCTCAGGTGCTGGCCGAGCAAGCCACGCGTCAAAATGATCTCCTCCTCCACCATAATGAGCTTATGGTGGAGCTAGTTAACAGCAATAGGGTCCTAATGTCATCTGTTTCTGGTGCATTACCACCTGCAACACTCCCTGCTGGCAGGAGGGGTAGACCATCCACCCCCTCACCAGCATCTGCTCCACCTGCCCCAGCATCTGTCCGTGGCCGAAGAGCTGCTGCACAGGCCAAGGAGCCTACCAAGGGCAAACGTGCTCGCAAATGAACTTGTGGCTGCATTAATCTCCACCGTTATGTGGTCCCAACTCTTTCATTGTGCTGTGTGTGTCAGCTTCTTGTGTCCAATCACGTGCTGAGGGTAACCAGATGAGCCCTTGCTTCATATGTCATTTTTGGTTCCCCTGTTGCCCTCTTTTGCCTGCCATTACTGTCAGCTGTACTTGAAGTGATGTTGCTAAGTCCCTTTGTGTTCCAAATGATTCTGCTGTGGCTATGAATGTGTGCAATTAGATTTATTTTGTATTATAAGTTATTTTGGTACATTCCTGCCATGGTTTTTGGTATTATTTTTTTTTTTTTTTTTATTGCTTCACAGTTTCATTGTCTGTGAAATGTATTTAAATAAATTTCTTTACTTTACCAAAATTGTGTGGTTTAATTAGTACATGTAGAATACACATGTGTATTGATAGGATTAATATTCAGTGATGTCCATTCTTAGCAGTTTAAAAGTGTGGGACAAGTACAGCATATGTGTGTGTTTAGTAAAGGTTCCTTGAAGCAGCAATAGTTTCAATTAAAGCACTGACAAGCGTCCTATTAGTGAGTAATGAGTAAAGGAGTCGATTGTATTGGGTTCAGGTGTTAATGCTTGTAGTCATTAGGCGTTCCGTTCGCCTACCGCAAGACCGAGTGGTTTCCGCAAAGCAATACTTGACTTATGGACACCGCACATTTCTATCGGTTTTGGTCGCGTGCATTCGGAGTGCTATCCGAATGCACGCCCCCCAACATAAGTGTACTCCCCCGTGTCCGCCCATGTTTCCTCCCAGTTTTTCCCACTTTGAAACTACGCCCATGTGTCATTCCGCATGACGCCCATAATACGCCCATATTTCCAGACTGATTGCGGTGCACAGTTTTGTACGGGATTTGCCCGAACAGGTACGGAGTCAATGCGTGGCACATGCGCGTTGCGTTCTCCACGCATGCGCAGACGCCGTAAAGACGCTATCCGAAAGTATGCGGAAAAGTACGCATCAATCAGAATAAGGGCCAAAGTTCTGTTTCTTTCAGTATTGCACTTTTTAATTTTTCCCACTTCTCCTGCACTCCTTCCAAGTTCCTCCACTCTGCCAAAGAATATCTTTTTGTCATCTCTACAAAGGAACCAGGGGTGTCTATCTGTTAAACCCAGGCAGCCATCCATTAAAGGGATAGTTATTATGTTTCTTATCTGCAGCTTGGCACAGCTGAAGGCATGCGACTAATCAAATAGAGCAGCTGTGAGGCAAAACCTTAAGAAGACAAGTTGGGAGTGTGGTTTGCCTTTCAATCTGGGAAAGGGAGGAGTGTAAGGTATAAAAAGACTGTCTAGGCCACAGGTCTTCAACCTGTGGCCCTCCAGATGTTGTAGAACTACATTTCCCAGCATGTCCTGAGAGTTTTGGCATGCTCTTAAAGGAAAAAATGTGGCAATGCATGTTGGAACATGTAGTTTCACAACATCTGGAGGGCCATAGGTTGAAGACCCATGGTAACTACATGTAACAGTAGGGAACAAGCCCCACTGTGGGAGCTGCTGCTGTGAATTATGTCATTATAATAATAATATCACAAAATAATCTGCACAGTCAAATAGTATATCGTAGTTGCTAGATAATCCCTATATATAATATATTACCGTTAATTCAGGTTTTGTGCATATAGGGAGGTGCTTCCCAGGAATGTGTATAATTGTATAGTAGAATTCTTACATGGGGCACTCAAGGCTGACTTATTTTGCTTGTTCAGCACTCATTGTACTTGTTTATTTGCTATATACTGTCCCAAGAACATTTTTAAAATGTAACTTTTATTAATTATCAATTTAAAAACTGCGAAATACGATTACAATTTTTGTGAAAAAGTGCATTAATGTGTATAAAGTGACAATAAATAGAGCTGTCCGTTGTGGGTGTTTGTTGTTTGTTATTGTAGTCCAATTATGCCCCTTTCCCACTGCAGGTCTTAAACGGTAAATTGCCGGTTTTTTCCCATTTCTAAACGTTTAAGGCTGCAGTGGGAAAGCGCCAGAGTTGATTTACCGGTTAAAGTTAACCGGTATTTCAACCTGTTTAAAAAGCAGTGTTTTAAACATTTCAAAGACGTTTTTTCTGCAATGAGAATGGCTCTGAAACGGTATTTAAGATCCTACACTAGTCTTCCACCTCCTCTGGTACCTGTCCTGCCCCCCCTCCCCCCCCCGTACCTGCCAGCTGGTACCCTCGCTCCCCCCCCCTGCCCTGGTACCCCCTCCCCCCTGCCCTGGTACCTGGTACCCCCCTCCCCCCTGCCCTGGTAGCTTGCTCCCTGCCCCCCCCTCCCCTGGTACCTTACAGCTGGTACCTTGCAGCGGGGCAGCATGGTAGGCAGCGGGCATTCAAGGGCTCCTAGACTGATTGCTGAGAGCATCATGCAGGAGGGGGCTGGTGCACAGACAGCGGGGGCACTGGGGATCCGGGCAGCGCGTCCGTGCTCAGTAGGAGGACGCGGAGAAAAGTCCATTAGGAGATTGTCATTTCATCGGCGGGGGTCAATGCCGCAAATGAGAAATAGCGGAGCCGTTCATTAAATATGTGCATATTTAATGAACGGCTCATTACTACCTACAGCGCTGAGGTCATGGGTTTAATACCCACCATGGCCCTAACTGTGTGGAGTTTGTATATTCTCCCCATGCTTGCGTGGGTTTCCTCCAGGTACTCCGGTTTCCTCCCACAATCCAAAAATATACTGGTAGGCTAATTGGCTCCCAACAAATTAACCCTAGAATGTCTGTGTGTGCGTGTACATGTGGTAGGGAACATAGATTGTAAGCTCCACTGGGGCAGGGACTGATGTGAATGTTCAAATTTCCCCTGGAAAGCGCTGCGGAATATGTGTGCGCTATATAATATAACTGGTAATAATATTCTCTGTACATTTATAAGTTCACGGCACTGTTCCGCCGGACCGTATTTATCAAGCCCGTAAATTTCCAGCAGTGCAGTTTGGGAATCTTAATGACCCTGGTGGAGGCTGTTTCACACAACACAGTTACATTATTTCAAGCTTAATGCAACGGTCAGCAGCTAGCGGGTCGGGCCGGTCCCATTAGCCATGTGCACCACATCCCCCCGTGCTGTCCTGACGTACGTTTCGCTAAAAGCTTACTCATAGGTCCAACCCGACCATTGGGCTGGAGAGGATTTTTATCATTGTGAGTAACCAATCATTTGTAAAATCATTTAGAGTGGCGTGACCTTCATCCAATAAATGGCTGGATAGTTGTCAAAGTCCTCCCTTCTGCCTATCTTTATTGGTGCTCCGTTTAAATTTAATTGATTGACAGATCTCTCATCAAATGGGAGGGTGCCGGATGGGGTCCCAACAGTCGGGATCCCGACAGGCATTTATCCGACGTCGGGATCCCGACTGTCAAAACACCAACAGCCGGGTACCCGACCGCCACCGGCTATTTTCCCTCGTGGGGGTCCATGACCCCCATAGAGGGAGAATAGAATAGGTGGCTTGCGTAGCGAGCCTGCAAGGGGCTTAGTTGCGCTCACCATGCTGTCTGGGTCCGGCCAGTCGGGATCCCGACTTCGGGCTAATGACTGTCGAATCCCTATACCACACCCCAAATGGGAACCTTGCCCATAAGTTTGTATTGTTTGATCTTTTTCTCCAAAGTAACTATTTGGTTAATAAATTCATCCATATATTAAATTCTATCAAATGATTTTTTAGTGCTTTATATATTTAATTCCTCAAGAGTTAAAGTTATTTTCTCCATTATAGATATATATTATATAGTTTGTATGGATTTATAATTAGATTACCTCATTTTTACAGATATGGATTCCTTATTATAATAAAATAGTGCAAATTAGTCAGTATTATTTGTAAATATATAATAAATTGATATGAAAAAATAATCAAATTGTGATAATAAATACTGAGATATATTTTATTGTGTGATGATAACAAAGTGCTTGTTAATAAAAGGACAAAAGAACTTCACTTTGTTATTAAATTCTGATTGTGACCTTTACTATAATTAGTGTATATAGCGATACATTCATTATTTATTGTAAGTGATATATTTATTCATTCAATTACCAAGTGTGCATTGTGAAGGAAAAATATATTTAAATATGAAAAACAAAGTGATATTGATATTACTATAATCCTATTTGTGTGAAATGACACTAATAAAAACTAAGGTGAAAAAGTGAATAAGAAGAAAATAATAAACCCACATTTGCAGACATTCAAACAAAACACCCTATCCCTCATAAATATTTCTTTCAATATCTTCAAATCAGACATTTTCACTCCGCAGTTAAAAGTCAAGTCACTGCTAGGCCACTCTCTCCAATAGAACACTTAGCCTTTAGTAAAGCACCTGCAAAAGGCCTAATTTCATCTTTATATCTTTCTCTATTACCTCAGACTGCTAATATTAATGATTCGTATGTGAAGACTTGGGAATCTGATTTGGGTGAAACGCTACGAGATGAAGAATGGTCTGACATTTATTCTAACGTTGCCTCTAGTTCTATATGTGTAAAGCTGAAAGAAAATGCATATAAATTACTATATAGATGGTATTATGTCCCAGTTAGACTTAATAAAATGAATGCAGATATATCCCCCCTATGCTGGAGATGTAAAAAATCAGATGGCACTTTTTTACATATCTGGTCGGACTGCCCGGTTTTGTCTCCTCTTTGACGGAATCTGGCTACCTTAGCTAACTCTATCCTTTCTTTGCAAGTTCCATTTAAGCCTGGCTATTTCCTCCTCTCTATGGATATTCCAGAAACAACTCGTGCTAAGAACAAATTGTTCACTCACATGGTTCTGGCGGCCAGAACTTGTATTGCGGGTCACTGGAGATCTTCAGCTGCACCATCTCTGGATGAGGTGACTGCAAAGATCTGGCATATTCATTTAATGGAGTACATAACTAGTATCTTAAAATGTTCTTCCGCAAAATTTATCAAGATCTGGGAACCCTGGACCTCGTATTTCAATATACCCCCAGCCTTCCACTAGAAAAACCAGTCGGGTAGGAACCCCTTCCTTCCGCCCCCCCCCCCCCTTCCCCTCCCTCTTTTCTTCTTCTGGTTTTCCTTCTCTTTTTCACCCACCTCTTCTTTCCTATTAACTTTCTAAAATTCTTTCTCATTATGGTTTCTGTAACTTATAACAGTATTTTTATGTAATTTTATATGTGTATGTATGCATGGATATGTATATTTAGAAGTAGATGTATGTATGTGTGTGTATAAGTGTATATATATGTAATTTATGTAGGTATGCATGTAAGTATGTATGTGTATATATCTTGTATTATTTATATCTGTTTATAAGTATTATATAATATCACCCTTAAAACCAAAAAGAGATGCCTCTATATTTGGTCCAGATTGTGGAACCTTTACATAGATCCTTCAATATTGTGTTGATTGTACTCATTTGGACCGTTATAATGTCTTTATATCTTACATTCTTTTTATGTTTTTCATACATGTATCCTTGGCATCTCATTAATAAAATTTGTTAAAAAAATAAATAAACCCGTGATAAACTGATGAAGTGTCAAGCTGCTAATTATTATCCTACATGTGAATATTCTCTCTATAATATTCCTGAGAATGAATCAGTGATTATACAGGATTCCATTGGTCCAGATTTGGATTATATCCATTATTACTGAGATTATTCATCCCTGTTCTATCTAATTATCATTCAGAATATGTTGTTTTATATCATTCTTACTCTTTATGGAACATGGAGAATTCAGATATCTTCTTGATCCGATGTTAATATGGAAATTTGATAAAACGTGAGAAATATCAAGAATATTATCAATTATCTTCAATTAAGTTCAGATGTATCTTATGAAAACCTCATATTTTTGGCGGTTTATATTTTGTGTCAGAATTGGTTCTAATTGATATTTCTATAGGAAGGCCCCATAATTAATGTGTTCATTCATCCCAGAGGGTTGCAATCCTCCTAGGACGAAAGCTTTCTCTTTTATCAATTCTCCTTTACGAAAGTTGGAAAGGAGAGTGATCAACTTCTTAAAGAAATGTGTTTGATTCTGATTGGGGGCATATATATTTACTAAGGTGCATAGGGTTTGGTTAATTTTCCTCACTAGAAAGAGCCATCTACCCTCTCTGTCCATCTGAGAATCTATAAGATCAAACGTAAGATGGGCCGCTAGTAAAATGGAGACACCTCTCTTTTTTGTTTGGAGTCGCAGGCATGAAGAGTAAGGGGATCGTGTCGTGATCTCAGTTCTGGGTGAAGTGATTTCTTAAAGTGGGTCTCTTGTAAAAACACTATGGGCAGTATTCAATGAGAATACTGGCGACGTGCAGTGAATCCTGTTTAGGATTCGCTGCACATTCGCCACTGCTCGCTGCGTTCCGGAGTCTCGCCGGCTCCAGTATTCAACGAGTCAGGGGCTCGCTGCCCCTGACTGGCAAATTTTAACTCCTGCGGCGATGCCGCAGGGAGCCCGAGGACGGCGGCAGGCAGGGAGATGGAAGTCTCCCTGCCTGCCCCAGAACGTTTGTGGGGGGAGGTGGGTTCCCCGGGAGCCAGACAGCACAGGCTGCCCCCCGGGGGTGCCAGCAGGGGACCGGGTATATTCACTACACCCAATCGTGCATATGTAATGATCGGGTGAAGTGAATATATGAATATCTAATGAGCGGCTCGGCTCCGGCCCCCTGCTGGCTGGTCTGTGTAAAAAAAAAAAATATATATATTTTTTTAAATTAAATATATATTCATGTGCTTACAGCACATGAATAAAAATAGCATGCCCATCCTCAGAATAAAATTCCTGTTTTTTTTACACCAATTGTAAAAAACAAAACACTTTATTTTAAAAGTTCACATTCCACTTCACCATAAAAAGATAGCGATTGCTACTCGGTGAATCATGGCGAAAAAAACCTTCAAATGTATTCGCCATCTGGTCATTGAATAGGGTGATTCACCGTTTTAGTCAAAAATTCGCCTTACAGCACAAAATCGCCATAAAAACCTGGCGAATCAGCCTCTTTGAATACCGCCCTATGTCGCTTTTTGATTGTTTGAGTGAAAGAAAAAGTTTTGTGCATTTCCAGTAGTAGGGGTATTTAGACCCTTAACATTTAATGAGAAAAGTTTAAGAGCCATATCTATCTTAAATTAGCAATGCTTCCTGTGACCCCCCAGAGTCCGCAACTGAACATTAGAACAGTAAATAGACAACACATAAAAGGACATTGATTTATCTCGATATTCAACAATCGACCAATAAAAAAAAAAAATTGGGTAGGGAGGTACTGGGTAAAGTTGGTGGGTAGGGGCAGTTGGAGACCAGAAGAGGACATATCTGGTCTAACTTGTCGGTCAGGAAAGTATAGAGACACGTCACTTCGTGACAGTGACCGTATCTGGGCGGAACACCCAAAGAGAGGGGCATGGCCTAGGCCAACCATTAACATCAGATTAAGTGGGTTTGTGAGATATATTTATATATACCCTGAGTCTATTGTTATAAAATAACAATTAGAACTACTGTATTACGGGACTAAGTATCCCATTCCCTACTACTATATGAAAAACGGGATTACTACATGTAAACAGATACTGTACATTGAGTAATCTCTAAAAGATATCAAGACAACAGAAAATATAGCAAATAAGGAAACATCAGTGAGATGGACCAATGACTTCATGCAAAAATACAAACATAGACATGTAATACATCACCAGTCCCTTCACGAAATCCACCATGTGGGTGGAAGGACTGGTTATACTAGGATAGAGTCCATGGACCTCAAGTCGGAGTGCGGACCAACAAAGCCCTTCTGGAATTGTTACTTTTGTCCAATCACAGTTTAGGGGGCGTCTTGGAGTAGCGTAAGGTTCTGAAGCCGGGGTCTTCCGTGTTTGAGGCAGAAGAGTAGATGCAGATGGTGGTAAAGGGCAATCTAAGTTGATCAGGAGTTGGGGAGCCTCTTCCACTGATTAAGCTGAGTGTAGTCGATTCTGGTGCCATACTAGAATATGAAAGGGAAACCCCCAATCGGATTCCCTTTTCTTTTTGAATCAAGGTTATCGGCTTGAAGTCCTTTCTCTTATGAAGGGTGGCGGGTGCCAAGTCCTGATAAATTTGGAGTGAGTGGCCTTGGAATTGCAAATTTTACATTTTTCTGGTTTCTCTTAGGATGTCTTCTTTGGCCGTGTAATAGTGGCAGCGCAGAATAACATCTCTGGGCTGGGTTGAGTCCTGTGAACGGGGGCGGAGGGCTCTATGAGCTCTATCCAGAAGGTGATCGTCTGGTGTTGTTGGGGAGATATGTGCAAAAATTTTTTTTGAGATAGTCATTCAGCCCATTCTCCTCGGGAATGCCTCTAATGCGTAGATTATTGCGTATCGCTCTGTTGTCCTGATCTTCTTGGTGGTCCATGATGCTCTGGAGCTCTTGTTTTATAGTACGAAGATCGTCCCCAAGTTCATGTTGAGCTGTAACAATTTCGACGACTTTTGATTCCAGGTAGTCGTTCTAGATCCTAAGTCATTTAGGTCTGCTTTGAGAGAGTTAATTGCTGTACGAACTTCCACCTGCACAGTCTGGACAGATTTTCTTTTTTCTTGAATTTCTCGGAATAGTGAGTGTAGGTCTTTCCGAGTCAGAGGAGAATGATCGGAGCCCTCAGAGTCTGATACATCAGGATGTGAGGGTGTAGAACCAGCTGAGGGTTTGTCTGAGGTAAAAGCAATTTTTTTTTAAGGCTTTGGGTCGCGTCTGTCCCCGATGGCATTCTGGAGTGGAATCTATTTGAGGTACATAGAAAAAGCACAGTAGTAGGGAAGCTGAGCTGAAATGACGACATTGTAAGTGATTCGCAGATAGGTATTCTTGAGACCCAGGGTATTTCCCTTCACTTTTCACATGTTTAGAGAATAACAGATGTAATATATGTTTTTGTTATAGGTTCAGGGCCTATATGTGGCAAGAGGTGTGTCACTTTAGATTGTCGGCAAGCACCAGCCAGTGCTCAACAGTGGCAGGAGAAGGTCTAGTATATAGATGTTGAAGGTAATGATCGACGTCTAGGAGCTGCTCCATCAGGAAATTATTAATTCTATTAGCTCTCTATATCGTGCTAAGCGATCCAAGATCGGTAGCAGAGGTTAGTCACTTTCAGATAGAGAAGCCACTGACCAGAAGGGTGATCAAGAGCAGTATCCAAATAACGTGTGGGGTGATATCGGGGATCCATCGCCCCAGAGATATGTGGCAGGTCAGGTGACGGGACAGGGTCACAGGCTACAGGGTGATAATGGCCACAGCCCATGGGAAGTGTATGGTCTGGCTATTTGGAGCACAGCTTCCTCTTCCAGTCCACAGGTAACACCAGGTAGATTAGTGGTAGATTGAGGGTAGGGAGGACTGAGAATTACTTAAATAAGTTATACAGTTATGAGGTCTATTCTCCCCTGCTGTCAGTTCACTTCCCCCCTGAGGCAGCCTTCCAACACCTGTCCCACTGAGGAGACAGCAGACAGCCTGTCCCTGCCTCTACCAAGATGGCCGCCGCTGCAGGTAGAGCCTGCAGGGTGATAAGTAGTTTTGTTGGGGACCCTGAGGCACTCACCCCTCGTCCCACAGTCTGGGAGGCACTCAGAGGAGATTCCACTCAAAAGCCTGGTCCCAGGAGTCACCGCGGGCAGATCGTAGGCAAGCGTCCGATATGGAGCCTGATATCCAGCCTGGCTTCTGGGACGTGGGTAGGCCGCAATCCGCGGGTGCCTGCATGCAGTCACTCCGACTCCGCAGCCTCCCACGGACCACGGCAGGAGTGTCCGGGACACCAGCGGAGTCCCCCGCAGAGCCGGCCCTAGCCTAAATGACGCCCTAGGCAAGATTTTGGCTGGTGCTCCCTAGCATCACCACTAGTTCCGCCTCTGACCCTGCTCCCCTTTCCCAGCACCATCAACCCTCATCATACCAATCATAATTCTGGTGCTCCTACCAGCAATATTTTAAATAGAAACAGTGCACACATTCGGTGCGCAGCCCAAACAGGGGCGTGTTCTTGCTGGGAAGGGGCATGGCTACCCAATAGTACCCCCAATTCAAATTATGCCACACAGTAGTGCAACTTTATTCACATTATATCATGCGATGGTGTCCCTTATTCACGTTACATCACACAGTAGTACCACTTTACCTTATGTACATTACTTCTCACATTATTCACATTATACCCTTAGAAAAAAATCCTGAGAAAATATTGTATTTTAAGCACCTCCATGGCCACAATGCAACCCAGCACAAAGCAGTATGTGCTGGGCAGAGGAAAAGAGCTGCAGCTGCTGCTGTCACTTAAGGGGAGGGGGCCCGGGGCCCCCACTGGGCCCTTCCATCAGACTTTGGCCTGGGTAATTTGTACCCCCTACCCCTTTCTCTAGGCACCCCTGATAATACCACACAGTAATGCCCCTTACACATAACACACATTATTAATGTCTTTATATAACCATAATGCCCCTTACACATTATGCCAACCTTTATTTATGACCTTCAAACACATAAAGACACACATAATGCTCCTTACACATATGTTGCACATTATTAATGCTCTTATACACATGACACACATAATGCCCATTACACATATGTTGCACATTATTAATGCCCTTATACACATGACACACATAATGCCTGTTACACATGTCGCACATTATTAATGCATTTATACATGACACACATAATGCCCCTTACACATATGCAGAACACTATTGCACAACCAACCCACCCGCAGATAGCACTCGCACAGCCGCTAACACTGTGACCTCTGCCTCTGCTTGGATACAGATGTTACCTCATACATCTTGCCTCAATGGCCATGCAGCTCCTGGCCAGTTCTGCTAACGTTGGGTGCCTTTTTTGCTGAAAATTCGTCTTATTTGCATTGTTATGTGACAAGGACACACAAGGAGCATCCGATGATTAACATGATATGCGGCATGCCTATATTCTGTGTACGACTGTGGCTGTACCTGCATACGGAATGCTATGTTACAGTGTTTTCCATGAATACACTATTTCATATGCAGATACAGCCTCACTCACACACAGAATATAGACATGCTGCATATCATTTTAATCAGCAGAAGCTTCTGATGCCCCTAGGCATTCCAAATGCCCTAGGCAATTGCCTAGTTTGCCTATGCCTAAGGCCGGCTCTGGTCCCCCAAAGTGCAGGGCGCCCCCGGAGTATACTAAAAAATGGGCGCTGGGAGCCAGTATAACAGGAGCTCTGGGCAGTTGCGTCCACTCCCTATGGCCGCCAGGCCATGCCCCCAAAAGCTTTCTCTTTTTAATAATTCCTGATTGATGTTCCCTCCTGTTATTCCTAAATGATTTTTGGTTTATATTTTTTGTCAGAATTGGTTCTAATTGATTCTTCTATAGGAAGGCACCATAATTAATGTGTTCATTCATCCCAGAGGGTTGCAATCCTCCTAGGATGAAAGTCCAAAAGCTTTCTCTTTATAATAATTCCTGATGTTCCTCCTGTTATTCCTAAATTAATTTTTAAATACTAAAAGCTCTCAATAACTGAGGATCTCTATGATGGCAGTCATGAAAACGTTTTGCCACTGTGGTTAGTTGTTTTAATTTACCGATATCATTTTTGGAATTTCTCACTGTACCTACATCCTCTAAGATGGTGTAGAGGTCTTGCGGTCATTCCGATGTATTTTCGGTCACAAGGACAGATAATACAATATACTACACCAGTAGTTTTACAATTGATGTAATCTCTTATTAGATGTTTTCTATTGTATTTATCTGTAATTTCAGTGGTCTTGATCATATGATGACATGATTTACATCCTCCGCATTTCTATGATCCTTGTATTGTTGTTTTTTTTGTTTCTGGAGGTTAAAAAATGACAATGAACAATCCTGTCCTTTAAATTCGATGACCGTCTCCAACTGATTGTTGCTCTTGTGCCTATATTTTTGGCCAGGTCTGGGTCTATACTGAGAATATTCCAGTGGTTATTGATTATATCTTGGATCTCCTTCCACTCCGAGCAGAAATCTCCAACCAGTGAGGTGTGTGTGTGTGTGTGTGGTGCATTATACTTAACCTCAACGATGTCCCCGGCGCCTCCGGCACTCGGCTCCCCGCAGTCGCGTCCTCCATGACAGTCCCAATGTACACAATTAGCGTAGTGCCACTGGGGGAGCAGGGAAACCATGTGATGCTCCCCCAGCGGCAGTACGCTGAATTACGTACATTGTTGCCGCCCAGCCAGGACGTGACTCCCCCCCCCCCCCGCCAGCTGTTGGTGTTCTCCGGCTCCCCTCCACCCGGCCGCCACTGAAGCCCTGCGCCCGCCCTTCAGCCTGCTGAGACAGCCGCCGGTGAAGCCCCTGCCGCCCGCCCCGCCGGACAAGCCCCGCTGCCTGATCTAAGTAAGTGAAACCACATATTAGCAGGGCGCCCGGCTAGGCTACGCTGACAACGTAGCCTAAGGTACTATGTTAGCATAGCGTAGCCGGGCGCCCTGCTAATACATAAGTACCAATTCACCTACACAGATCAAGTGGAAAATGCGCACTTGATCTGTGTAGGACACCGTTGCGTTTTTTTTACACTAGAGATCTGTCTGAATATGACCATCTAGATCTCTTTGAATTTTAAGGTCCAGAAATGTTACTTCCTTCTCACTCATCTCGTATGTCAATTTAAAGTTTAGATCATGGTTGTTCAGGATGGTGAGAGATTCAACAAATTGAGCTGCTGGACTGTCCCAAACGATCAAAAGGTCGTCTATGTAGCGTAACCAGATCAGAACATGTTGGGTACAGTGTTCATGTTCTTCACAGAAGACTATGGTTTCTTCCCACCAACCCAAATACACATTTGCATAAGTGGGGGCACAAGCTGCCCCCATAGCTGTGCCCTGCACCTGTAAGTACACTTTGTCGCTTATGACTTTCGTACTTAAGAATTTTTTCATATATAACGACAAATTGATAAATCTGATAAATAAGGTAGATGTGCCGGCACTCCGTTGCTGATGGATACAGACCGCCCGGTGCCCTCCTGAGAATTGCCCACTGGCTAGTGGGTTCTATATGATGAGACCAGGTTGACGGCATATATATATGCCTAACTGCCCAAAATGAAAAGTAAAATGAATCCCAAAATAAACGTTCCCCAAAACCCCCCACCCTGTATAACCTACCCCCAACTTAGGCATACCTGGAGCCCCTAAACCAACTAACCCCTACCCCACTAACTATACTATACCTATACTATCCTAGTTAACCCCTCCCTCCCTGATAAGAAGTCAGTAACTAGTGGTCCCTAGCTAGACTAATATAATACCCATATAGTTAGCAGGATGGATATATCTACATCATAGCTAAACTAACCAATCTAGCTACCCCTTCCATCCCACCCACCCACTTAAAGGATAGTAGCAACATGGACTGCCTGGGGCAGTGGACTCACGGCACTAAATACAGCCAACCCCCCCCACAGAGCGAACAGAATGATCCAATTTTGTCCTGTTACACAAAAACACTAAGTGCAAACATAAAACCCTAATAATAAGAATAAGCCCGGAAGTAAGATGGGTGTATGAGACCAGCCAGGTTCTTAGTAACAGCAGAGCCAAACGCATACGTCCTCCACTAATCTGGCCAATATTCTGTATAGTTAAAGGAAAATGACAGAAAGGCAGCATGGCCCCACCTTACATGAGAATAAACAGGAGAGTATTCAGTGGCGTAACTACCGTGGGTGCAGGGGGAGCAGCTGCTATGGGGCCTGAGCTGTTTCCAGGGCCCGCAGCTCCCCTGCACATACTGTGGTCTGCCCTCAAAGCTCAACTCTTATTCCTCCCTGCCGGTGCAGAGCCGGCTCCTCCCGGCTCCCGTAAAAAACAGCAGCCGTGGAGGATGTAGCGTGGCGCCCTACCACGGCCCCCACAAAGTTTTCAATAGCATGTCACTGTCAGGTGGCAGGCCTCGCTTCGGGCTTCTATCCGAGACGCAATTCGCGGCCATTTGGGGGGCGGTGCTTAATGCTGGGAAGACCCCACCCCTCTGGCTGACTGTGCTCAGTCAGGCTGCTATTAAAGGGTAACTTTTTCTCTCAACTCCCTTCCTATTTCTTCCTTTACAGTATACCTCTCTACACCAGGGCTGGGCAACACCGGCCCTCCAGATGTTAATGAACTACACATCCCAGGATGCTTTGCATTAGTTTTGCTATGTGGCCATGCTGAAACTGATGCAAGGCATGCTGGGATGTGTAGTTCATCAACATCTGGAGGGCCGGTGTTGCCCAGCCCTGCTCTACACCTTCACTCAATTCATCTCTCTCAATCCATAATAGGATTTTTAAATGTTTATCATCTGGACATACTTTAGCACCATGATTTTATCTGATTTTGGGATAGAGTGGCTTTCTGTGTGTACCTTCCCCACAAGTAATAGCTGGCTGCCCTACTACTGTAAGCAGGGTGGTATGCCAAATAACTGTAGGTGTACAACTGCTACCTCATGTGTGTGTGTGTGTGTGTGAGACACCCAGAAACCACCTCCCAGCTGTGTAACCCCTTCCCTTTTGTGTGACACCCTGTGCTTCCCTCCTATCCCCACCATGTGTGACACTGTACACCCCCTACCCGTGTGTGTGACACCCTATAACCTCCTCCTCACTGTATGTGACACTGTACACCCCCTATCCCTGTGTGTGTGTGACACCCTATAACCTCCTCCTCACTGTATGTGACACTGTACACCCCCTATCCCTGTGTGTGTGTGACACCCTATAACCTCCTCCTCACTGTATGTGACACTGTACACCCCCTTCCCCGTGTGTGTGACACCCTATAACCTCCTCCTCACTGTATGTGACACTGCACACTCCCTACCCCTGTGTGTGTGTGACACCATGTACCCTCCTATCCCTATGTGTTTGTGATGCCTTGTACCCTCAATCAACCTGTGCACGTGTCACCCTATACCCGCACTATACCTGTGTACTTCCGCTCCCTGTAGAAAGGGGGCCCCTTCAAAATTTTGCTATGGGGCCAACCAAGTCCTAGTTACGCCTCTGGGTACAATCGATAAAGATAATACAGAAGTTTTATGAGGGACTGCAGCCTCAGCAGAACATTCAGGAGAATAACAGCGAAAAGACTCAACTATAAGCACAGGCATAGAAATCAGAGAACTGAAAGCATATTCAGCCGCAGACATTGTTAGATTTACAGAAACAGACGTTGGGTGTAAATCCAGGACAGACCCATCTCTGCACTGTCTGTGCTTGGTGGAGCAGTATGTAGTGGTGCAGTGTCAAACATCTGGAGAAGCCTCTGGGTGGAGACCGTTATGGCACAAAGGATTTATTGGATAGTGCTCTCCATAGTGCTGGAAAGGCGTGACCCGACGCAAGGGTATCAGCTCTACAGATAGACCAAAATTCTATCTAAACAAGAGTTCAGTAGGGAGAAGGCAGCGGCTAGCATGCTACCAGAGCTCGCCACTATTGCGGAGCAGGAGATTATAAAATGACGGGAATCCCGGTCAGCACTTCAGGGAGAGAGGCACAGCGGGTGTACAGTCAAATTCTGCTTGTGTTCTGTAGCCTTTTTAGTAAGTGAATAGCTGCAACTGTGCAGAATGTCAATGGCAATATAGATAACTGTGAGTAGATAGGAATACTATAGAAAGGTGATTATAGAGGTATTGTATCCCTTCCAATGTGAGTGCAGACTCATATTCAACACCGCTGCATACATAATAAAAGGTAGGCAGTCCCAGGCCTGTGCAGGCGAAATAAATGTAATAGTGCCTGTTATAACGGGGCCCCCAGGTCAGGACGGCTACGGCCTCCTCCCTGCCACCACGAAGCGCGACTGGGCTTTCTCCCCCCATGGGTATCAGGGTTCAGGGAATGAATCAGGTAGCTGGAGCAGATGACGCGGCAGGGCAGGATGTCCAGGACAGCAGTTTAGCCATCCAGAGCCATGACGGGTGGCAGCAGCAGGATGGAGCCCGGGTCCGACCTCTGTCCGTCCGTCCAGGAGCCGTGCGGCGGCAAGCTTCTATCAGCAGGGCAGCGGTTGGGGGATCATGCCACAGGATGCCGCTCCCAAGATGGCACCCGCCAGTGTGTTCACCAGAGCCCAGCAGCACCTGCCAGGCCAGGAGAGCCCCCACAGCAGCGCTGAGTCTTACAAATGAGCACCGGCCAACGTCTCAGGTGCAGATGAATGGCAGGGGCACCCAGGAAAAAGAGTAGGGCGACGGCCAGAGGAGCGTCTCTCAGGAAGCAGCCTCCAAGATGGCACCCACTCACTGATACACAGGAGTCCGGAGGGCAGCGCACTTCAGGCCAGACGAGTCACCACGGCAGCAACAGGTCCCCAACCAGTGCTACAGGTGTAGGGGAGCAGCAGGAGTAAGAAGGAGCAGGTCTGGGGTGCCCAAGCAGCAGTAAACAGGATATTTAGCCATATTTTCACGGAGCAACCGCACCTTGCGTCTGCTCTCTTGCTCGGCAAGGCCACACCCCCCATGACTTTCGTACTTAGGAATTTTTTCGTATTTAGCGACAAGTTCTAGTTACAATTGCAGGGCACAGCTATGGGGGCAGCTTGTGCCCCCACTTATGCAATTGTGGGTTTGTGCGCAGGGGAGCCGAGAGAGGGGGGGAGCGGGTACTAATTACCCGGGCCCACGCTTGCTGAAGGGGCCCCACAGGGGCCCTGGTCTGACCCCTCCCTTCCCCCTCCATCCCTCCCGGGTAGCAACAATAGCACACACTTCTACAGCATGTGCTGTGCTGACAGCAGGCTCAGCATGAGTGTCTCACTGACAACGTGAGAGGTCATGCTGAGCCTGCAGTCAGCACAACACATGCTGTAGATGTGTGCTACTTCTGAGATTACAGTTTTTAGAGTTTCTTTCACCCTCCTCTAAACACTTTGGGGTGTGGCCTGAGTGTGGGAGGTTCCCACAACACACACACACACACACTTAAGCCATGCCCCCAAAATTTTACCGGGGCCCGGCATTCCTCTCGGCTGCCCTGTTTGTGCGAAGAAACCGTAGTCTTTTGTGAAGAACATGAACACTGTACCCAACATGTTCTGATCTGGTTACGCTACATAGACGACCTTTTGATCGTGTGGGACAGTCCAGCAGCTCAATTTATTGAATTTCTCACCATCCTGAACAACAATGATCTAAATCTTAAATTGACATACGAGCTGAGTGAGAAGGAAGTAACATTTCTGGACCTTAAAATTCAGAGATCTAGATCGTCATTTTCAGACAGATCAAGTGAATTCTTACGATTAAAACGTAACTGCTCGAATCCCAATCAGTTTAACATCAGAGCTGATAAACTGACAACCAGATTACTAAACCGAGGATACAGTAAAAGAGCGGTGAAAACAGCCAGAATCGGAAAGGCAGGAATTCTCTCCGTTATACCACTAAGAACAAATCACCTGAGTCGGACGTCATAAGACTGGTAGGAGATTTCTGCTTGGAGTGGAAGGAGATCCAAGATATAATCAATAACCACTGGAATATTCTCAGTATAGACCCAGACCTGGCCAAAAATATAGGCACAAGAGCAACAATTAGTTAGAGACGTACAAATGCGGAGGATGTAAATCGTGTCATCATATGATCAAGACCACTGAAATTACAGATAAATACAACAGAAAACATATAATAAGAGATTACATCAATTGTAAAACTACTGGTGTAACCCTATTATCTGTCCTTGTGACCGAAAATACATCGGAATGACCGCAAGACCTCTAAACCATCATAGAGGATGTAGGTACAGTGAGAAATTCCAAAAATGATATCGGTAAATTTAAACAACTAACCACAGTGGCAAAACGTTTTCATGACTGCCATCATGGAGATCCTCAGTTATTGAGAGCTGTTGGTATCAAAAAAATTGGTACTTATGTACTAACTGGGCTGCCGATTTTTAAATCGGGTCCATCGCATCGCATCACATCCGACCATATCGCATGCGATGCGATGCGATGGACCCGATTTTTCCATAGGATTCAATGTTAAAATGGACTGAGTCCATTTTAACATGGAATTCAATGGGAAAAGGGGTCCTTTTCATACCCCTACTATCCAAGTGGGCATGGAGTTGGATATAAACCTGTGGCGAGCGTAGCGAGCCACCGAGCCCGAAGCGTGGCGAGCCCCGCGAGGGGACACAGAATACCTTCCCCTTGCAGGGCTCGCTTCGCTCGCCATGCTTCGGGCTCGGTGGCTCGCTACGCTCGCCACAGGTTTATATCCAACTCCATGCCCACTTGGATAGTAGGGGTATGAAAAGGACCCCTTTTTCCCATTGAATTCCATGTTAAAATGGACTCAGTCCATTTTAACATTGAATCCTATGGAAAAATCGGGTCATCGCATCGCATCGCATGCGATATGGTCGTATGCGATGCGATGCGATATCGCATCGCATCGCATCTGATTGTATGCCTTAAGTTAAGGCATACAATCAAAAAATCGGCAGCCCAGATAAGTACCAAAAAATTAATTTAGGAATAACAGGAGGAACATCAGGAATTATTATAAAGAGAAAGCTTTCATCCTAGGAGGATTGCAACCCTCTGGGATGAATGAACACATTAATTATGTGGCCTTCCTATAGAAATATCAATTAGAACCAACTCTGACAAAAAATATAAACCACCAAAAATATGAGGTTTTCATAAGATACAGCTGAATTTAATTGAAGATAATCGATAATATTCTCGATATTTCTCACGTTTTATCAAATTCCCATATTAACATCGGATCAAGAAGATATCTGAATTCTCCATGTTCCATAAAGAGTAAGAATTATATAAAACAACATATTCTGAATGATAATTAGATAGAACAGGGATAATTAATCTCAGTAATAATGGATATAATCCAAATCTGGACCAATGGAATCCTGTATAATCACTGATTCATTCTCAGGAATATTATAGAGAGAATATTCACATGTAGGATAATAATTAGCAGCTGGACACTTCATCAGTTTATCACGGGTTTATTATTTTCTTCTTATTCACTTTTTCACCTTAGTTTTTATTAGTGTCATTTCACACAAATAGGATTATAATAATATCAATATCACTTTGTATTTAAATATATTTTTCCTTCACAATGCACACTTGGTAATTGAATGAATAAATATATCACTTACAATAAATACTGAATGTATCGCTATATACACTAATTATAGTAAAGGTCACAATCATAATTTAATAACAAAGTGAAGTTCTTTTGTCCTTTTATTCACAAGCACTTAGGAGGTTTTTCTGGTCGGTTTTCCGAAATCTTTCGGAGCGGGCCGCACGCCACGCTGTGCGGACATCGTCCGAAGAAACGCCCACCGGACCTCCGCATACGGACGGACTCACACTGGAAGAACAGGGCGTGTTTACGGACAACATCCAAACCTTGCGTGTGCGGTGAAAACACACATATTCTGCACGGTTTTACAGCGTTTGCACGGTCTTACCGCGTCAGAACGGACGGGAACCTGGCCGTACGCACCGATGCAGTGTATTTCCGCAAAATTCACCACTCTTATCTGACCTCCGAAAACGATCACATGACACACTTATCCAAATGTGTGGTTTTATTGGTAAATGTAGAAGTGACATGTATATTTCTATTAGTGATAGGAAGTTCTGTCCATTGGTTGCAGCGTATATGTGTGTGTTTAGTAATGGTCCATTTAAGCTGCAATGGTTCCAATTGAAGCCGTGACAAGCGTGTAATTAATGAGTAATGAGTGGATTGTATTGTATTGTGTTCAGCTGACATTGGTTGAGGTGCGCCCGTCCTGATTAGGCGTTCCGATTGCCTAGCGCATGACCGAGTGGTGTCCGCAAAGAAATACTTGCTTATGGACACCGCATATTTCTTGCCTTTTGGTTCGTGTGCATTCGGTGTGCTGTCCGAATGCACGCCTACCAGAATGAGTGCACTCCCTCGTGTCCGCCCATGTTTCCGCCCAGTTTAGCCCACTTTGAAAGTACGCCCCTGTGTAGTTCCGAATGACGCCCATAATACGCCCATATTTCCCGAGTGTTTGCGGTGCACATTTCTGTGCGGTATTAGTGCGAACAAGTACGGAGGCCATGCGTGGCACATGCGCATATCGTTGCCCACGCATGCGCAGACGGCTAAAAAACGCCATCCGAAAAAATTCGGGAAAGTACGCATCGACCAGAATAAGGCCCTTAGTTATCATCACACAATAAAATATATCTCAGTATTTATTATCACAATTTGATTATTTTTTCATATCAATTTATTATATATTTACAAATATTACTGACTAATTTGCACTATTTTATTATAATAAGGAATCCATATATGTAAAAATGCAGTAATCTAATTATAAATCCATACAAAATATATAATAAATATCGATAATGTGTATATATAAAGCACTAAAAAATCCTTTGATAGAATTTAATATATGGATGAATTTATTAACCAAATAGTTACTTTGGAGAAAAAGATCAAACAATACACACTTATGGGCAAGGTTCCCATTTGATGAGAGATCTGTCAATCAATAATTTTAAACAGATCACCAATAAAGATAGGCAGAAGGGAGTACTTTGACAACTACCCAGCCATTTATTGGATGAAGGTCACGCCACTCTAAATGATTTTACAAATGATTGGTTACTCACAATGATAAAAATCCTCTCCAGCCCGATGGTCGTGTTGGACCTATGAGTAAGCTTTTAGCGAAGTACGTCAGCACGGCACAGGGGGCGTGGTTAGGGATGGCCATTGTTGCAATTGCCATCGATAGTTGCCATCGATGGCAATTCTTCAACTGGTCATCGATAGTGCTAAACTATGCAATGGCTGACCATCGATATTTTTACATATCGATGGTCAGCCATTGTGTTTGATTGATTGGCCTGTGGGCCAATCAAACCCAGGGGCAGGGCTTCATGGGTGTCTGGGCGGAGCTATGCTCTGTGTCCCGGCACTTTGAAAAAAAAAAAGCAAAACATTGTTTTATTGTTCCATCCCCATCGATGGAAAAAGTATTCGACATTGGCCATGAACCATCAATGATTTAGAATCATCGATGGTTGATGGCCATCCCCAGACGCGGTGCACATGGCTAATGGGACCGGCCCGACCCGCTAGCTGCTGACCATTGCATTAAGCTTGAAATAATGTAACTGTGTTGTGTGAAACTGCCTCCACCAGGGTCATTAAGATTCCCGAACTGCACTGCTGGAAATTTCCGGGCTTGATAAATGCAGTCCGGCGTAACAGTGCCGCGAACTAATAAACGGCAGTGGAAACAGTTGCTGAGTGTCTCAATACACACTAAGCCACTGTCCATGTGTTCAAGTTCTTCCATATAACTGGTGATTTCATCACATATAAAGATAGTGCACATGTGTGATTAATAAGCCATATAGTCCGTTGGAGTACAGGACTTTGCCCGTGCTGCACCCCTTCAGTGGAACGCACTCCCTCGCTCCATTAGACTCTCCCCGACCTTCCAAAGCTTCAAACGGGCACTGAAAACTCACCTATTCATCAAAGCATACCCTTCCACTGCATAAACCAGCTGGTTCTCCGACCTCTTGCCTGTTTACATCCTGCTATCTAACCACCACCCCCTCGCTTGCAGCTCTTGCAATCTGTCTCCCCTTCCTACTAGATTGTAAGCTCCTCCGAGCAGGGCCCTCTTACCTCCTGTTGTCAAAGCCCACTTCTCTTCACATGTCACTCACAGCTCTCCTATACTCAAACACTCAGGGCCTTATTCTAGTTCACTCTTAGAGGCAAATTCCCTCTCAAATGGACAAAACCATGTGCACTGCAGGTGGGGCAGATGTAACTTGTGCAGAGAGAATTAGATTTGGGTGGGGTTTTTCTTCAAAGTGAGATCTATATTGCAGTTTAAAAATAAAGTAGTCAATATTTTCCCTGCACAGAAACAAAATTACTCACCCAAATGTAACTCTCTCGGCACCTGTTACATCTGCCCCCCTGCAGTGCACATGGTTTTGTCCATCTGAGAAGGAATTTGCCACTACTTATATATAAGCTGTAATGTGTATTGAACTGTGACGCTCTTTATTTGTACTGTATTTTTGTTATTTATTCAATGTTATGCCAAGTTTTGTATCCCTGTACTGTTCCTTTGTACGGCGCTGCGAAACACTTGTGGTGCCTTATAAATAAAATAATAATAATAATAATAATTATATGTTACCAATAATCTAACAGATAAATTGCAGCAGCAGCTTTTAATCAGATCTGATCAGCCGCAAGCAGCGGAATCATTACGCAGAAATACATAGCGGCACAGGAGAACAATAATTCCCCTTTAGGAGAACTACACAGGCTGCATAATCTGCCACTACTAATATTGTAGGTTTATTATCAGTCTACATTATGTTGCCAATAGCATAAGTTCCTACAATGGACTAAATAACTTGTGCTTATTAGAGAATAACAATGATATAACAGGTTTTCGCCCCTAGTGAACCATCTCCTATAATCACCACACTCATCTCATTAATATAATGATCACGTGACCAATATACCTTACAAATAGCCATTGCTGACAGTCTCAGGCACGTTTGTAGTCACATTTAAGAGATACAGTTGCAGAAGATTGATCCTTATCGCCACCATATTAACAAAGTAACAATATTCTCAGACATTTATCACACAGTTATATCATCATTCATGAGGGTATGATAGTCATTGGACTACAATAATAAACACCCACAACGGACAGCTCTATTCATACACATTAATGCACTTTTTCAGAATTTTTTTTATCATATTTCGCAGCTTTTAATGATATAATTATTAAAAGGTAAATATTAACATATTTCTTGGGACACTATGGGGAAAATTTACTAAGATGAATTTGTTAAAAAAAAATTGTTTTTTTCATAGGAAAATACGAATTTTGGGGGGCGTATTCGTATTTTTGGCAATTACTATGCCAAAAATATGATTTTTCCTATTCGTATTGATGGGACATTCGTATTTGTATTTACAAATACGTATGAATACACCATCGATAGAATACGTCAGGAATCACCATTCAAAAGAATGGTGATTCCTGATTTACTAAGCAGCCGTATTGAAAATACGGCTGCTAATTAGCCTAAAACGGCCGAGAATTGCCAGCCAAATACGCCATTATTTCCCTGTTGTATTTGGCAGAAGCCTGCATGGATCAGTCAGATCCATCAGATCAGTCAGATCCATCAGATCAGTCAGATCAGTCAGATCCGTGCAGGCTTCTGTGTAAAAAAAATAGAAAAATACATTTCTCTTCAATCCTGAAATAGTCCAGGGCTCTTGGCAAAAAAATAAACCGACAGATCCCAAACCAAGACGGACTGAGCAGGAGCCGCACGTATCTTTGTTGCGGCTCCGCCCCCCGAATACCGGCTCCGACCCCCCCCCCAATTTATTTATTTATTTTTCTATATTTTTTACACATTGCAGCCTGCACGGATCTGACTGATCCACGTATATACGACTGCCAATACAAATGGATACGCCATCGTATTTGTATTCTTAGTAAATTTCCCCCTATATAGCAAATTAACAAGTACAATGAGTGCTGAACAAGCAAAATAAGTCAGCCTTGAGAGCCCCATGTAGGAATGATGTGATAGATGAGCTTATCTCTACCCCACGCCTCCCAGGAATCCTCCATAGCCTGTTATTCCAGAAATACGTGTTTATTGTTTGCAGTTCCTGTCATGCGTACGGGTGATACATTTCATGCACATGGTAACCTATCCAGTATACAAACACGGATCACTCATCCCCTGGTTACAAGTATAACCTGAGTACAATGCTCGGAAATGTTATATTGGTACTTGTTTCCTAGCACAGCGCCCGGATGTGATTTTCTGTCAATTACCAGCTTTAATTGCCGGTAAAGACATTGAATCCAATGTAAAAATTGCGTCGATTGCGTCAATCGCATCGCATGCGATTTGGTTGGTATGCGATGCGATCAACGCGATTTTTGCAGCCCCGATCAATACAATTAAAATTGGTGGCGCCGTGCTAGGAAACAAGTACCGTTATATTACACTGCGAACACCACTAGGAGGCGCTCTGTGCCAGCCGGAGCACTCCAGGCAGTGCTACACAGGTGATACCCAGTGGTGAGTTATACAATCTATACTGCAGGTATCACCAGAGAATGTGGCCAATTCAGGAATACGTTTGAAAGATTTCAATTAGAAGACACGTAAGCCATAGTGGTTATTGCAATGGAACCAGGCGAGGAATAAAGTGACTGGAAACACAATGGAAGAACATGCCAGATAGTCCATGGAGAGGAATTTGTTCACTGGACACTAATGCAGAGAAAGGAGCTGTGTGGGTCTTTTGGCAATGGACCGGTACCCTATTCTTGGATGTTGGAAATAACAGTTAGAAATGGGGTAACCCATGTCCAGGGGTGATGGCTGGGGAACTGTTACATTATTCTATGGATTTCTGTGTGATCCAGAGGAAAGGCAGGAGGCATTGCTGAGGCCCAGGTATAGGGGTAACACCTGATGAAGGGTTACATTATTCTGTGGATTGCTGTGTAGTCCGGAGAAATGAAAAGAGCCCTTGCAGGGGGTGATGCCAGAGGAAAGGTTACATTGTTCTATGGATTGCTGTGTGATCCTGAGGAAGGGTAGGAGGCATTGCTGAGGCCCGGGCCCAGGGGTGATGCCTGAGGAAAGGTTACATTGTTCTATGGATTGCTGTGTGATCCTGAGAACAGGCAGAAGGCGTTCCTGAGGTCCAGGTACAGGGATGATGTCTGAGGAAAGGTTACATTGTTCTATGGATTGTTGTGTGATCCTGAGAACAGGCAGAAGGCATTCCTGAGGTCCAGGTACAGGGATGATGTCTGAGGAAAGGTTACATTGTTCTATGGATTGCTGTGTGATCCTGAGAACAGGCAGAAGGCATTCCTGGGGTCCAGGTCCAGGGGTGAAGCCTGAGGAAAGGTTACATTGTTCTATGGATTGCTGTGTGATCCTGAGGAAGGGTAGGAGGCATTGCTGAGGCCCAGGCCCAGGGATGATGCCTGAGGAAAGGTTACATTGTTCTATGGATTGCTGTGTGATCCTGAGAACAGGCAGAAGGCGTTCCTGAGGTCCAGGTCCAGGGGTGAAGCCTGAGGAAAGGTTACATTGTTCTATGGATTGCTGTGTGATCCTGAGGAAGGGTAGGAGGCATTGCTGAGGCCCAGGCCCAGGGATGATGCCTGAGGAAAGGTTACATTGTTCTATGGATTGCTGTGTGATCCTGAGAACAGGCAGAAGGCGTTCCTGAGGTCCAGGTCCAGGGGTGATGCCTGAGGAAGGGTTACATTATTCTATGGATTGCTGTGTGATCCTGAGAACAGGCAGAAGGCATTCCTGAGGTCCAGGTACAGGGATGATGCCTGAGGAAAGGTTACATTGTTCTATGGATTGCTGTGTGATCCTGAGAACAGGCAGAAGGCGTTCCTGAGGTCAAGGTCCAGGAGTGATGCCTGAGGAAAGGTTACATTGTAATATGGATTGCTGTGTGATCCTGAGAACAGGCAGAAGGTGTTCCTGAGGTCAAGGTCCAGGAGTGATGCCTGAGGAAAGGTTACATTGTAATATGGATTGCAGTGTGATCCTGAGAACAGGCAGAAGGCGTTCCTGAGGTCCAGGGATGATGCCTGAGGAAAGGTTATATTGTTCTATGGATTGCCGTGTGATCCTGAGAACAGGCAGAAGACGTTCCTGAGGTCCAGGTCCAGGGATGATGCCTGAGGAAAGGTTACATTGTTCTATGGATTGCTGTGTGATCCTGAGAACAGGCAGAAGGCGTTCCTGAGGTCCAGGTCCAGGGGTGATGCCTGAGGAAGGGTTATATTATTCAATGGATTGCTGTGTGATCCTGAGAACAGGCAGAAGGCGTTCCTGAGGTCCAGGTCCAGGGGTGAAGCCTGAGGAAAGGTTACATTGTTCTATGGATTGCTGTGTGATCCTGAGGAAGGGTAGGAGGCATTGCTGAGGCCCAGGCCCAGGGATGATGCCTGAGGAAAGGTTACATTGTTCTATGGATTGCTGTGTGATCCTGAGAACAGGCAGAAGGCGTTCCTGAGGTCCAGGTCCAGGGGTGAAGCCTGAGGAAAGGTTACATTGTTCTATGGATTGCTGTGTGATCCTGAGGAAGGGTAGGAGGCATTGCTGAGGCCCGGGACCAGGGGTGATGCCTGAGGAAAGGTTACATTGTTCTATGGATTGCTGTGTGATCCTGAGAACAGGCAGAAGGCGTTCCTGAGGTCCAGGTCCAGGGGTGATGCCTGAGGAAGGGTTACATTATTCTATGGATTGCTGTGTGATCCTGAGAACAGGCAGAAGGCATTCCTGAGGTCCAGGTACAGGGATGATGTCTGAGGAAAGGTTACATTGTTCTATGGATTGCTGTGTGATCTTGAGAACAGGCAGAAGGCGTTCCTGAGGTCCAGGTCCAGGGGTGAAGCCTGAGGAAAGGTTACATTGTTCTATGGATTGCTGTGTGATCCTGAGGAAGGGTAGGAGGCATTGCTGAGGCCCAGGCCCAGGGATGATGCATGAGGAAAGGTTACATTGTTCTATGGATTGCTGTGTGATCCTGAGAACAGGCAGAAGGCGTTCCTGAGGTCCAGGTCCAGGGATGATGCCTGAGGAAAGGTTACATTGTTCTATGGATTGCTGTGTGATCCTGAGAACAGGCAGAAGGCGTTCCTGAGGTCCAGATCCAGGGGTGATGCCTGAGGAAGGGTTACATTATTCTATGGATTGCTGTGTGATCCTGAGAACAGGCAGAAGGCATTCCTGAGGTCCAGGTACAGGGATGATGCCTGAGGAAAGGTTACATTGTTCTATGGATTGCTGTGTGATCCTGAGAACAGGCAGAAGGCGTTCCTGAGGTCAAGGTCCAGGAGTGATGCCTGAGGAAAGGTTACATTGTAATATGGATTGCTGTGTGATCCTGAGAACAGGCAGAAGGTGTTCCTGAGGTCAAGGTCCAGGAGTGATGCCTGAGGAAAGGTTACATTGTAATATGGATTGCAGTGTGATCCTGAGAACAGGCAGAAGGCGTTCCTGAGGTCCAGGGATGATGCCTGAGGAAAGGTTATATTGTTCTATGGATTGCCGTGTGATCCTGAGAACAGGCAGAAGACGTTCCTGAGGTCCAGGTCCAGGGATGATGCCTGAGGAAAGGTTACATTGTTCTATGGATTGCTGTGTGATCCTGAGAACAGGCAGAAGGCGTTCCTGAGGTCCAGGTACAGGGGTTAAGCCTGAGGAAGGGTTACATTATTGTATGGATGGCTGTGTGATCCTGAGGAAGGGTAGGGGGCATTCCTGAGGCCCAGGTCCAGGGGTTAAGCCTAAGGAAGGGTTACATTATTGTATGGATTGCTGTGTGATCCTGAGGAAGGGTAGGAGGCATTGCTGATGCCTAGGTCCAGGGGTGATGCCTGAGGAAGGGTTACATTAGTCTATGGATTGTTGTGTGATCCTGAGAACAGGTAGAAGGCGTTCCTGAGGCCCAGGTCCAAGGATTAAGTCTGAGCAAGGGTTAAATTATTCTATGGATTGTTGTGTGATCCTCAGGAAGGGTAGGAGGCATTGCTGAGGCCCAGGTTCAAGGGTGATGCCTGAGGAAAGGTTACATTATTCTATATGCTATGGATTGCTGTGTGATCCTGAGAACAGTCAGAAGCCATTGCTGAGGTCCAGGTCAAGGAGTGATGCCTTAGGAAGGGTTACATTATACTCTGGGTTGCTGTGTATTCCTGAGAAATGAAGAGGCATTGCGGTTGTCCAGGGGTGATGCCAGAGGAATCAGTTACATTATTCTATGGATTGTTGTGTGATCCTGAGGAAGGGCAGGATGCATTGCGGAGGTCCAGGTCCATGTGGGATGCCTTAGAAGGGTTTCAATATTATATGGATTGCTGTGTGATCCTGAGGAAGGGCAGAAGGCGTTGCTAAGGTCCAGGTCCATGTGGGATGCCCGAGGAAGGGTTACATTTGTCTGTGGATTGCTGTGTGATCTTGAGAACAGGCAGAAGGCATTGCTGAGGTCCAGGTCCAAGTATGATTCCTGAGGAAGGGTTATATTATTCTATGGATTGCTGTATGATCTTGAGAACAGGCAGAAGGCATTGCTGAGGTCCAGGGCCATGACATTACAGGGCAATGTTCTCCTCATAAATGGAGAGTAGCAGAAGGATAGCCCAGCCAAGCAGGAGCCCAAAGTTGTGAAGGAAGAAGATCAGCCATGGCCTCTTATCTTTCACATTCATCATGGCAGGCAGCTGGAAGAGAGGAGGACATGTATTAGTGACTGAGGGCTACATATGCAGCAATGGAAGATAACAGAGAAGACAGAGTGGTCTCACCATGTCTGCCAGTGCCACGTAGAGGAAGAGACCAGTAGCCACAGTAAATATCCACTGTTGGATGGCTTCATTTGCTGCTATGGAGAGTGCAATATACAAACCAATAAAAGCAGTGAGCGCACTGCCAAAATTCAGTAACAGAGCCCAGCGCACCCTGAGGCCGGCGTGGAGCAGAGCAGCAAAGTCACCTGGTGAAATGGCAACAAGAGGTTGTGTTAGTACTGGCACCAAGTTATGTATCATCCAAAGGACAACTCATATCTCTGCGTGTTCTGATAGAAGAGATGAAATACATACATGGACACATCAGTTATCAGCTGTAGGTCAGCAACAGGTAAGTTACTCTCTCCGACACCATGTGGTATAACTTACCTGCTGCTGACGTACAGCTGATAGCTGACCCAGCACCTGGGTCAGAGGAGGATGTGACGAAATTAGATGGACCTGGACTGAGAACCTTCATGTTCACCTCTCGTCTCTCACAGTGTAATGTGCTGTTTAATCCTTGGCCCAGTGTATACCCAAGAGCAGCTGTGTGTTATGTGTATTGTTATGTCCTGCAGGATTGTATGTATTGTACAGAATATTGCCATAGTGTGTGACAGAAAGCAGAGCCAGGGAGCTGGGCTACCTAATTACCATGTGTATCACATATGCTAGGCCATTGTGTAAGGTGTGATAGGTGAACCTAGCGATCGGAGAGGTATGAGGTGAACCTAGCGATCAGAGAGGTATGAGGTGAATGCTCGGCCATTGTGTGAGGTGTGATAGGTGAACCTAGCGATCGGAGAGGTATGAGGTGAACCTAGCGATCGGAGAGGTATGAGGTGAATGCTCGGCCATTGTGTGAGGTGTGATAGGTGAGCCTAGCGATCGGAGTGGTATGAGGTGAACCTAGCGATCGGAGAGGTATGAGGTGAACCTAGCGATCGGAGAGGTATGAGGTGAATGCTCGGCCATTGTGTGAGGTGTGATAGGTGATGCTGGTAATGTAGCAGACCAATGCTTGAGTCAATGGTAAATTAGCTGCCATACAGAGGGATATATCTAGGTCAGCAGGTAACCTGGGAGATAACAGGTCAGACCTTCCAGGGGATGTACAGTGAGTCAGCAGGTTACCTGGGAGATAATAGGTCAGACCTCCCAGGGGATGTACAGTGGGTCAGCAGGTCACCTGGGAGATAATAGGTCAGACCTCCCAGGGGATGTACAGTGGGTCAGCAGGTCACCTGGGAGATAATAGGTCAGACCTCCCAGGGGATGTACAGTGGGTCAGCAGGTCACCTGGGAGATAACAGGTCAGACCTCCCAGGGGATGAACAGTTGGTCAGCAGGTCACCTGGGAGATAACAGGTCAGACCTCCCAGGGGATGAACAGTGGGTCAGCAGGTCACCTGGGAGATAATAGGTCAGACCTCCCAGGGGATGTACAGTGGGTCAGCAGGTAATCTGGGAGATAATAGGTCAGACCTCCCAGGGGATGTACAGTGGGTCAGCAGGTAACCTGGGAGATAATAGGTCAGACCTCCCAGGGGATGTACAGTGGGTCAGCAGGTCACCTGGGAGATAATAGGTCAGACCTCCCAGGGGATGTACAATGGGTCAGCAGGTCACCTGGGAGATAATAGGTCAGACCTCCCAGGGGATGTACAATGGGTCAGCAGGTAACCTGGGAGATAATAGGTCAGACCTCCCAGGGGGTGTACAGTGGGTCAGCAGGTCACCTGGGAGATAACAGGTCAGACCTCCCAGGGGATGTACAGTGGGTCAGCAGGTAACCTGGGAGATAACAGGTCAGACCTCCCAGGGGATGTACAGTGGGTCAGCAGGTCACCTGGGAGATAACAGGTCAGACCTCCCAGGGGATGAACAGTTGGTCAGCAGGTCACCTGGGAGATAACAGGTCAGACCTCCCAGGGGATGAACAGTGGGTCAGCAGGTCACCTGGGAGATAATAGGTCAGACCTCCCAGGGGATGTACAGTGGGTCAGCAGGTCACCTGGGAGATAATAGGCCAGACCTCCCAGGGGATGTACAGTGGGTCAGCAGGTCACCTGGGAGATAATAGGTCAGACCTCCCAGGGGATGTACAGTGGGTCAGCAGGTAACCTGGGAGATAATAGGTCAGACCTCCCAGGGGATGTACAGTGGGTCAGCAGGTCACCTGGGAGATAATAGGTCAGACCTCCCAGGGGATGTACAGTGGGTCAGCAGGTCACCTGGGAGATAATAGTTCAGACCTCCCAGGGGATGTACAGTGGGTCAGCAGGTCACCTGGGAGATAATAGGTCAGACCTCCCAGGGGATGTACAGTGGGTCAGCAGGTCACCTGTCTAGCTAATGGCAGGGGTAAGGCTGCTGTATACCAGACATGAGAGGAACCCTACCAGGGCAGGGTCTGTGTGACCAGTACCCCAGGCTGGGGGACACAGGACTGTCTAGCTAACAGTAGTGGTAAGGCTGCAGGATACTGAGATTGCTATATCAGGGTGCTGACTGCGAGAGGCTGCTGGAAGATCTATGTCACCAATTATCCTGCACCATGTGACCATCTGTTTCTGTTGTGCTGTCATAATAAAGACTTGATATAGCCTTGTCTGCCCAAGTGATTTGAATCCCACGAGAGTAACTACCTTCCCAGCTAAGGGTGGTTTCCTCACAGAGTACACAGACTGGGCCAAGTCTAGTGGATGCTCATAGGTCAGAAACAAATAGAAATAGAAACAATACCGCACCCTGAAACTGCTTCACTTTATACCACCAGGGATTACCACTCCCAGGAATAAAAACTGAGACACAAATGGTGGACACTGGTGCGCTGTTTCTGTATGCTGTTCACAAGTGAATATCTCCTCTCGTTCAATATATGTATCCCATAGGCAAATCACATGGGGTATGGAAAACAAGAAGGCCGGAGAAAATCAGATGTTTGCTCCAAAACACATCACCATTTTTTGGTTCACAAGGAATACAACTGACCTTATTACAAGGACCTATGTGCACATGAAGGTATCTTTTCAATCATCCAGTCTCACACTCTTCCCATGTATAAGGTGCCCTATAGTATATTCCTTGAAAGGTTTCTTTACATCCAGCTCTCATCCACCAGACCATATAAAAATACTGATAATACATTCAGTAGTCCGGTGGCCATTTTTTCTGTGTGCCACCAGATTAATTGCACCAAAATGCGGGTATGTGTTGTCCTGCTGTCCACGTGCTTTTTACTGGAACCGGAAGTGACCTTTACTTCCTCTTCCGGTCTTTGGAACGCAGATCACACCCGCTGGAAGGCAAACACTGAAGTGTCGTTTTTCAGCGGGTCTCAGTGCCATTTTGCCAGGGATGGGAATCTTTTGGTGTAAATGCATATACAGTATATATATACAGACTCCATTTTCTAGTAGAAGTAAACTTTGGTAAGTTTGAGGAGTCCTTAAAGTATATAAACTGTAAGGAATTATTTAGAGGTATGGATACTACTAAAAGGTGGCAAACTTTAAAAAAAATACTACTGGGGGCATTGATAAATTTATTCCTAGGGTAAATAAAAGAACAAATGTCAGAAGGAAACCGATGTGGCTTAGCAGCAAAGTCAAATTAGAAATAGCAAAAAAAATGAGGGCATTCAAAGCGTTTAAACAAGATGGGACACCCGAATCATGTGCCGCATATAAAGGATGTAATAAGAAATGTAAAAATACAATCAAGATGGCTAAATTAGTGACTGAACGTAAAATAGCCGCAGATAGCAAATCTAATCCCAAAAAATTCTACAGTTCTATAAACAGGAAACGGTTCAGGAAGTAAAATATTGGCCCACTAAAAAATAAGCAGGGGACCCTGGTAATAGAAGGAAAAGAGAAAGCGGAATTGTTCAATGAATTTTTGGCTTCGGTATTTACAAGGGAAGAATCTTCAGAAGATCTCCCACAGATTAAATGCTCGGCTCTTGATGGCTCCCAAACTGTATGTTTGAGTGAGGAAATAGTCACAAATACATTACAGAATCAAAATAGTAACAAATCTCCTGGCCCGGACGGAATACACCCTAGGATACTAAAAGAATTGAGTTATGTCATAGCACTACCATTATATCTGATATTCGAGGAATTAATAAACTCGGGGACGGTACCAAGGGACTGGCGCATAGCTAACATAGGGCCTTATTCTGGTCGATGCGTAAATTTCCGAATTCTTTCGGATGGCGTATTTTAGCCGTCTGCGCATGCGTAGGCAACGCTATGCGCATGTGCCACGCAAGGTCTCCGTACTTGTTCTCACTAATACCGTACAGAAATGTGCACCGCATTCACTCGGGAGATATGGGCGTATTATGGGCATCATTCGGAAGTACACAGGGGCGTAGTTTCAAAGTGGGCTAAACATGGGCGTACACGAGGGAGTGCACTAATTCTGGTAGGCGTGCATTCGGACTGAACACCGACTGCAAACGAACCAAAAGGCAAGAAATATGCGGTGTCTATAAGCAAGTATTTCTTTGCGGACACCACTCGGTCATGCGCTAGGCATTCGGATCGCCCAATCAGTACTCCCGCACCTGAACCAATGTCACCTGAACACAATACAATCCACTCCTCTACTCATTATTCATTAATTACACTCTTTTCATTGCTTCAATTGGAAACCTTGCAGCTTAAATGGACCATTACTAAACACACAAATCTATGCTGAAAGCACGGCTGCATTTGTCACACACATTTACACTGCAAGCAATGGACAGAACTTGCTTTCACTAATATAAATATACATGTCACTTTTACATTTACCAATAACAGCACACATTTGGGGATCAAAAGATAGTGGTATGTTTTGCGGAAATACACCGCATCGGTGCGTACGGCCATGTTCCTGTCCGTTCTGACGCGGTAAGACCGTGCAAACGCTGTAAGACCGTGCAGAATATGTGTGTGTCCACCACACACGCAAGGTTTGTATGTCGTCTGTAAACACGCCCTCTTCTTAAAGTGTGAGTCCGTCCGAATCCGGAGGATCGGTGGGCGTTTATTCGTACCATGTCCGCACAGCGTAGCTTGCGGACCGCTCAGAAAGAATTCGGAAAATTACGCACCAACCAGAATAACCTCCATAGTACTAATATGGAAGAAAGGCAGCAAAACTAACCCTGAAAATTATAGACCGGTCAGCCTTACATCCATTGTGGGGAAAATATTAGAAGGAATAATAAGAGATAGTATCCAAAATTTCTTAGAACAGGAGAAGGTGATAAGTAAGGCTCAGCATGGGTTCATCAAAAATAGATCATGTCAGACTCATTTAATTAGCTTCTATGAGGAAGTCAGTAGGGGGTTGGACTTAGGTAAATCTTTTGATGTAATACTGCTTGATTTCGCTAAAGATTTTCACACGGTGCCTCATAAAGGTTCAGTCTTAGGGCCTCTGCTTTTCTAAATCTATATATACCTCCTCAATCTATATATACACACCTCCTCACTTGGGAAATTAATAAACTCTTTTGGATTTCAGTATCACCTGTACGCTGATGATACTCAAATCTATCTAACCTCCCCAGAATTGTCACCTTCAGTATTGCTCCGTGTCTCTGAATGCCTTTCTGTCATTTCATCTTGGATATCATCTCGCCACCTCAAACTCAACATTTCCAAAACAGAATTAATTCTATCCCCACCGGCCAGGAGTAGTTACCAATCTGATATCTCTATCACTGTTGAGAACACAACAATTAATCCTACTCCACAAGCTCGCTGCCTAGGGGTCATCCTTGACTCTGAACTGTCCTTCATTCTGTCTTTAAATCATGGTACATGCATCAAAATTCATCCGTACCTTACACAAGACACTGCAAAAACTCGAATCCATGCACTCATTATATCCCGCATTGATTATTGCAATGGCCTCCTTACCAGTCTTCCTAAGACTCTCACCACTACAATCCATTTTTAATGCAGCTGCGCGGCTAATCAACTTGGCTAGATGTTCATCGTTTGCTGATCCTCTGCCAGGCCTTCCATTGGTTGCCTGTATATTACCGCATTCAATATAAAATACTTCTACTTACATACAAAGCCATCACTCTGACTACACCGACTTACATCCCTTTGCTTATGTCAAAATATATCCCCACCCGACCTCTCTGCTCTGCACAAGATCTGCGTCTCTCATCCACACTCATTACTTGCTCCCACTTACACTTGCAGGTTTTTGTCAGGCAGCACCTACCTTATGGAATGCCCTTCCATGCACACTAAGGCTCTTCTCTAGCCTCCAAAATGTCAAGCATTCCCTGAAAACTCACCTCTTCAGGCTAGCCTATCATATTCAGGACCTCCACACAAACTCCAGTAGCATTCATATCTAATTGCATCCCATCAGGACCATCTAGTAATCTGATGGGACTGCCATGCTATGGAATTCTATCCTTATGTATCCCTCCTATTATCCCTATAAATTGTAAGCTTGTGAGCAGAGCCCTCCTACCCATGTTGGTTTGTATCTACCCAGTTTGATTAATCACTGTTGTCTCCAATTGTAAAGCGCAATGGAATATGCTGCACTTTATAAGAAACTGTAAATAAATAAATAAATAAAAGGCTATTAATGAAACTAGGTAATTTAGAGTTAGGAGATAAAATGTGTAATTGGATTAAAAGCTGGTTGCACAATCGGGAACAGAAAGTGGTGGTAAATGGCATACATTCCAGCTGGGGTAAGGTCCAAAGTGGAGTCCCACAATGTTCAATATTGGGACCCATCTTGTTTAATATATTCATTAATGATATTGGAAGTGACATAGTGAGTAAAATTGCAATATTTGCAGGTAACACAAAATTGAGTAAGGAAATTAACTCAGGAGAGGATTTGGAAACACTACAAAGTGGCTTAAATAAAAATAAATAAAAAATGGAAACTTGAGTGGAAAGGTTGAAAATGCGGTTTAACGTTGAAAAAGGTAATTCATTATGGGAACAAAAATTAACAAGCTACTTATAGGATAAATGGAGTCATTATAGGAAATTCTGCTGTAGAGAAGGACTTGGGGGTCATCATAGATGAAAATTTGGGTAATAGTGCACACTGCTCAAATGCAGCAGCAAAAGCAAACCGGACACTGGCATGCATTAAAATGGGTATGGATTCAAGGGATGCCAATGTGATATTTCCTCTTTACAAGGCATTAGTGAGACCACACTTGGAATATTGTGTTCAGTTCTGGGCACCGCACCTTAAAAAGTACATAAATGAATTGAAACAGGTACAGAGAAGGGCGACTAAGCTAGTAAAAAGGTTTCATATCACTAGAATACACAGATAGGTTATACCAGGCTGAATATGTTCTCACTGGAGAAACGGAGGCTGAGAGGTGATATTATTAGTATGTTCAAATACAGGTTGGGAATCATATGGAACTGGGAGATGATTGGTCAGTAACAGGCCTATACTTAGGACAAGCGGGCATGTACTGAGGCTCGAGGAAAATAAATTCTGTACTGAATTAAGAAGAGGATTCTTCACCATTAGAGCAGTAACATTCTGGAACTCATTGCCGGTGGGGGTGGTTACAGCAACTACTGTTAATAATATTTTATTTCGAAATCTGCATTAAGACCCCGTGATTCTAACATTTTTAAATCTTAGATGGTTTTCATTTTAACCGATGTAGAACTGTTACACGAACGACACGTGCTACACAACCCACATCTCTCGGATCTAATAGGATTATATGGAGTGGGTGTGTTAATAGCAATGCTAACTACAACATCTTTAACGTTTTTTGCTCATCTGTAAACAAACTTAGGATGGGTTTTGATGTATTTTTTCAAAAGAGGATCTTCTCCAATATTCTCCAATGCCTCCTAATCCCACTAGCGACTTGTTTGTATTGACTTGAACTGTGTGATAAAAGATAATTCTTGATGATCTATTTGTGATTTCCTCTCAGTATTTTTCCAAACTTCCTATTCAAAAGTAATCCTTTCCCCATATTCTTAGCCGTCAAAATAATTTTCTCTTCACAACCTCTACCTCCGACTTGATCCTCTAATTTGTTGGCATGAGCCTCATACGTTGCCAGTTCCGAACAATTGCGACTAATACGTTGGAACTGGCTATTGGGCACACTTCTAATCCAATTATGGTGGTGGTTACTTTCTGCCCCAATAAATGAGTTACAGACTGTGGGCTTCAAAATGTTTTGTCTTTACTACCCCATCCTTCACAAAGATGGTAAGATCTAAAAAGTCCACAGATACTGTACTAACGTTAAACATTAATTTTATATTACAACCATTCTTATTAAGATAAAGACAGAAAGTGTTCAAATCTGATATGAGTCCATCCCAAACAAAAATTATATCATCAATGTACCATTGCCAGGGCACCAGACTAGCACCAAACGGGTGGCCACTCCATGCAGACGCCCATCCAACCACGTTCGTGTAAGAGTTCTACATCGGTCATACACTAATATCTGTTGGCATCTACAAATAAAACGTATGATATAGATGATTTCATTTCATGTAACACCAAATATTGCATTTATATGTAATTGTAGTAAGCAGTATGTGGGTAAAACCACAAGAATGCTTAAGGTGAGGTGAGCAGAACATACTGTATAAGACTTATTGGTACTCTTTACCTAGCACGGCGCCCATCGCGGGCATCGCGGCCATCAAATGCACTAAAAAAATGGGTGCGACGCGATGCCTGCGATGCCCGCGATTTCCCATAGGGAACAATGTTAAAAGTGTGATTGGACGCGATTTTACTGTTCAATGCCTCAATGCCCGCAATTTTTCCATAGAAAACAATGTTAAATGGGGCACAGAGCCCTAATACTCCCCCTGAAGTCTGAAATGGCCCCCACAATTGTTAACGCCACCCCACGATCAACGTGAACCCGAAGCGTGGCGAGCGCAGCGAGCCCGCTAGGGGCGGCGGTACGCGTCATCCGACCTTTTCATACCCCCACTATCCACGTCGGCGTGGAGTTGAGAATAGAATAGCGCAGCGAGCCACCGAGCCCGAAGCGTGGCGAGGGGACGCGGATACCTTCACAGGTAAACGCGTCCCTTCGCGGGCTTCACAGGTATCCGCGTCCCCTCGCGGGGCTCGCCACGCTTCGGGCTCGGTGGCTCGCTGCGCTCGCCACACTATTCTATTCTCAACTCCACGCCGACGTGGATAGTGGGGGTATGAAAAGGTCGGAGGACGCGTACCGCCGCCCCTCGCGGGCTCGCTGCGCTCGCCACGCTTCGGGTTCACGTTGATCGTGGGGTGGCGTTAACAATTGTGGGGGCCATTTCAGACTTCAGGGGGAGTATTAGGGCTCTGTGCCCCATTTAACATTGTTTCCTATGGAAAAATCGCGGGCATTGAGGCATTGAACAGTAAAATCGCGTCCAATCACACTTTTAACATTGATCCCTATGGGAAATCGCGGGCATCGCGTCGCACCCGTTTTTTTAGTGCATGCGATGGCCGCGATGCCCGCGATTTTTTACCCCCGATGACCGCGATGGACATCGTGGGCGCCGTTCTAGGTAAAGAGTACCGACTTATTAAAAAGGGTTTAGATACCCAGAATGTAGCTGCCCATATCAAGAAAGTACATGAGTATAAAATTTAACACCTGGGGTGTTCAAATCTCCAGTTTTTTTTAAATCGGCAATCATTTACACTTTCATTTACAGTTTGATTTTCATTTACATAAAATCAAACTGGTTTTGCGGTGTAAATGATTGCTGCTTTAAAAAAAAAATTAAGATTTCTTACCAAATCTCTCACTTTCTGCTTCTCTCAACCCTATTACATTTCACCCCTGGCCTCCTTTTGAGGAGTTAAGATCATAAAACCAAATAATAACAACATAGACCATATATTCTCTCAGGTTGAAATGAAAACCATCTATAATTTTTAGAATCACGGGGTCTTAACGCAGATTTCAAATTATTTTTTTTTTTGTGAAATACCTGTTGCTGTAACATGTCTTTCCAGTAATTCTTATTATTGATTTTTTGTTTTGCTGTTTTTCTCATTGTATACTGATCTGAAGACATTATCTACTAGAAAATGGAGTCTGTATATATGCATTTACACCTAAGGATTCTCATCCCCGGTAAAATGAGAGAGCCACCGAAAAATGGAACTTCCGTGTTTGCGTTCCAGCAGGTGTGATCTGCGTTCCAAAGACTGTAAGAGGACGTAAAGGTCACTTCCGTTTCCAGTAAAAAGCATGTGGACTGTGGGACAACACATACCCACGTTTTGGTGCAATTAATCTGGTGGCACACAGAAAAAATGGCCACCAGACTACGTGAATGTATTATCAAATTTTGTGGGGATGTCAAATATTGTTTGTGTAATTGTTTAAGAATAGTCAGATAACTATATGTATTGGAATAGGATTGTTTATTGGATGTATTTGTATTTTATTTACATTTAAGTGGAGAAATCCAGTCCAGGTTTTAATTTTTACAAAATTTTACATGTAATGCATTCTGGGTATAAATATGTGCCCAGTTACTTACACCTTCATACCATGCGTTGGTAAATTGGAGGTTCAACTTCCTGATTTGGAGCCCAATTTCCTGACCTTCCATCACAGGACATCCACCCCATCTTATCCTGGGTGAGCTGAAGTGTGAACTTGTTGGGATTCCCATATCAGGAGGATTCTTTTTAATTGTTTTAAGTTTTTTTATCTTTGTCTGTGGGGTTTGTTTGTCATCCCCTTTATTATATAAAGTCTGGAAGTCCCCTGGATCCAGTATTCTTATATGGTCTGGTGGATGACAGCTGGATGTAAAGAAACCTTTCAAGGAATATACTGTAGGGCACCTTATACAGGTGAGATCTTTAACACATGGGAAGAGTGTGAGACCGGATGGACCAAAAATGGTGATGTGTTTTGGAGCAAACATCTGATTGTCTCCTCCCTTCTTGTTTTCCATACCCCATGTGATTTGCCTATGGGATACATATATTGAACGAGAGGATATATTTACTTGTGAACAGCATACAGAAACAGTGCACCAGTGTCCGCCATTTGTGCCTCAGCTCATAGGTCAGTTATTTATGCCCTAGCCAGCCAGATCAGTGTGTGCAATGTGTGTGTGTGTGTGTGTGTGTGTGGGGGGGGGGGGTCTATTCATGTAGCGTTGTGAAGGTATGATGTAATGTAGGGCTGATGGGGTACTAATAATCTATATTATAGGGCCTATTAATACAATATACACTGCACAAAAAAAATAAAGGGAACACTAACATAACACATCCTGGATCTGAATGAATTCAATATTCTTATTAAATACTTTGTTCTTTACATAGTTGAATGTGCTGACAACAAAATCACACAAAAATGATCAATGGAAATCAAATGTATTAACCCATGGGGGTCTGGATTTGGAGCCCTCCTCAAAATTAAAGTGGAAAATCACACTACAGGCTGATCCAACTTTGATTTAATGTCCTTAAAACAAGTGAAAATGAGGCTCAGTAGTGTGTGTGGCCTCCACGTGCCTGTATGACCTCCCTACAACGCCTGGGCATGCTCCTGATGAGGTGGCGGATGGTCTCCTGAGGGATCTCCTCCCAGACCTGGACTAAAGCATCCGCCAACTCCTGGACAGTCTGTGGTGCAATGTGGCGTTGGTGGATGGAGCAAGACATAATGTGACAGAGTTGCTCAATTGGATTCAGGTCTGGGGAACGGGCGGCCAGTCCATAGCATCAATGCCTTCATCTTGCAGGAACTGCTGACACACTCCAGCCACATGAGGTCTAGCAATGTCTTGCATTAGGAGGAACCCAGGGCCAACCGCACCTGCATATGGTCTCACAAGGGGTCTGAGGATCTCATCTTGGTACCTAATAGCAGTCAGGCTACCTCTGGCGAGCACATGGAGGGCTGTACGGCCCCCCAAAGAAATACCACCCCACACCATTACTGACCCACTGCCAAACCGGTCATGCTGGAGGATGTTGCAGGCAGCAGAACGTTCTCCTTGGCGGCTCCAGACTCACGTGGTCAGTGTGAACATGCTTTCATCTGTGAGGAGCACAGGGCGCCAGTGGCGAATTTGCCAATCTTGGTGTTCTCTGGCAAATGCCAAACATCCTGCACGGTGTTCAGCTATAAGCACAACCCCCACCTGTGGACGTTGATCCATCATACCACATACCTCATACCACCCTCATGGATGTTTCTGACCGTTTGAGTAGACACATGCACATTTGTGGCCTGCAGGAGGTCATTTTGCAGGGCTCTGGCAGCGCTCCTCCTTATCCTCCTTGCACAAAGGCGAAGGTAGCGGTCTTGCTGCTGGGTTGTTGCCCTCCTACGGCCTCCTCCACGTCTCCTGATACTGGCCTGTCTCCTGGTAGCGCCTCCATGCTCTGGACACTACGCTGACAGACACAGCAAACATTCTTGCCACAGCTCGCATTGATGTGCCATCCTGGATGAGCTGCACTACCTGAGCCACTTGTGTGGGTTGTAGACTCCGTCTCATGCTACCACTAGAGTGACAGCACCGCCAGCTTTCACAAGTGACCAAAACCGCAGCCAGAAAGCATAGGAGCTGAGAAGTGGTCTGTGGTCACCACCTGCAGAACAACTCCTTTATTGAGGGGGTCTTGCTAATTGCTGATTGTCAATCAGTGTTGCTTCCTAAGTGGACAGTGTGATATCACAGAGGTGTGATTGACTTGGAGTTACATTGTGTTGTTTGTGTTCCCTTTATTTTTTTGAGCAGTGTATTTACACATAAGGTAAGATTGGGACAATGAGCCTAATTATTAAATGTGAATAGATTTGGATTTGTTGAGTGTGGGGGAGTGGTCTAATAACTAAAGTTGGCTTTATGTCTGGACAGCTCGGAGGGGTCCGGAAGCCTTATCGTTATACGTAGGTGGAGTAGGGAAGGACTAAAGTGTTAATTCTTAGCTTAGTTATGTGGCCATTCATGTCCATTCCTCCACCCCAGGATCTAGCCATTTAGCAGCTGGGCTTATTATACCTGCTGGAATATGTGTGTACCAGTAGCGGTGGTATGGCAGAGTGATTGCGCACACCAGTGGATTGGGTCCATGAACAACTGAGCACTTAACAAATGGTATGGCATAAATAGTAGCAATGTGATTGTACAGCTGTAATCACAGGTATGCATGGACCAGCGCCAGAGCAGGAGCAGACAGGTCACCAGCCGGTGATAGTATCTGAGTCCAGGACACAAGTGAAGTAGAAAGTGTGTTACTCTCACCAATGCCCTAATACAGTGGTAAGATGGCCACTTTGCATGTGGGGTAATAGGGTTGGTGCCCATCTTGATTAAGGATTTGAAGCCTCCCTTTAGGAATCTTAGTATCGAGTATGCACCAATCAACAATACCCCAGCTAGGGGTGGGTTAATGCATTTCAATGAATTGCAAGATAAATTCACAATGAAAAGGGTACTTATGTAGTATCTGGGCTGCCGATTTTGTGATTGTATGCCTTACCTTAAGGCATACAATCAGATGCGATGCGATTCGATGCGATTTTGCATAGGATTCAATGTTAAGAAGGTCCTGTTCATTTCCCCACTATCCAAGTGGGCATAGAGTTGATTTTATATAGCGTGGCGAGCGCAGCGAGCCACCGAGCCCGAAGCGTGGCGAGCGAAGCGTGGCGAGAAAAGGCATATTTCTTAAAAAGTATTCTGTGGCCCCTCGCGGGGCTCACTACGCTCGCCACGCTTCGGGCTCGGTGGCTCGCTGCGCTCGCCACAGGTTTATATCCAACTCCATGCCCACTTGGATAGTGGGGAAAGGAAAAGGACCCCTTTTTCCCATTGAATTCTATGTTAAAATGGACTCAGACCATTTTAACATTGAATCCTATGGAAAAATCTTGACCATCGCATCGCATACGATTTGGTCGCATGCGATGCGATGCGATCCGATCCGATTTCTAAATCGGACGCCCAGATACTACATAAGTACCATGAAAAGTTGCAGGAATTGCTCAGCAATGTCTGGGTAAATATTGCCCAGTGATTTGCCCCTACGACTCAGCACTTACCCAGTTCATGCGGGAGCTCATGGCACAGAACCGCCAGAGATGTGGCTAGACCAGTTTTCCAGGATGTTGAGAATGCAGCTCCCATAGCCAGACCATCTGCAAAATTATGTATTGCATCCCCTATAGTGATCATATAGGGGAGCATCTGCAACTCTGCAAGGATTGGGGACACAAAGAGGAAATTAGTGGCTGTCACGGTCCTACCAGTTGCACCTCAAGATATATCAATCTGAACAGCACCGGCCGTGACTTAAGGTTCACTTTGGGCATACGGGTCCCCTATATAAGGTATGCCGCCACCAGCAAAGCCTGGTTTAGCGCTTCCAAATTGCGCAAGGTATGCTTTGATCACACCTGACCACATTATACAATATAAAAAGGTTGTAGCATTACCCGCCCTAGGCGTTGATCCTAAGAACACAGATTCAGGACTAGAAATATGAATTATTTATTCCAAGAATACTTCAGAGCTTTAGTTACAGAAATAGTTACAAAGATATTTTAAGAGCACACACAGTGGAGGAGGTTCCAGAAGGTGGACCCAGCCTGTGGTCATGTTTTACTGAGCTCTCTGCTCTCCCTGGCAGTGGAACCCTGCTTCCACCCACATTTGCTGGGAGTAGCGCACCCCCCACACACCCAGGGGTGTGGGAGATAGCGGTGGGTAAGGTGAGCAGTGCCCCGGCTCCCCACCATCCTCTTACCCCAGAGTCCAGGCACGAATACGAGTGCCGCTGCCCGTGGACAGCGCCATCTTGGTCCCGGCCGGGCATCCTCTCCGCCTTCTCCCCCCCTGACTACCTGCGTCTGCCGCCCGTGTGCTGCTGGCGGCCCGTGGACGGCTGTGCTGCTGCTGCCACTGCCAGCCGAGAGCACCAGAGCTCCAGATCCACAGCTGAGCGGGTGCTCCTACGCCAGACTCCTAGCGGCCGCCATTTTGGATTCGGCGGCCGTTCTCTCCTGCCCTGCCTGCGGTCCTGGGCACTGCTGGGGGTCTGTTGATAGCCTTTCAATAAAAAGGTTTAATATTCACTTTTTCTGTCATTTATTTACATTTATATTGTCCTTATCTAGTCTGTTGCCTTCTGTTGCTCTCCGTGATCTGTTATTTTATGTATAAAAACCAATGAGGGGTGAGATTTAATAGGATGAGAGATTTAGAAAGTGAGAGATTTGGTGAGAAATCTCCAGTTTTTTTAAAGCGGCAATCATTTACACTTCAAAATAAAACTGGTTTAGCAGTGTAAATGATTGCCACTTTAAAAAAACTGGAGATTTCTCACCAAATCTCTCACTTTCTGAATCTCTCATCCTATTAAATCTCACCCGAGGTGTTTTTAGTTACACAGGTGCACCACCTTTTCTAATTGAATTCTGGTATATAAACCCTCAACTGCCCAGCAGCCTTACAACCTTTGAAAAAGCTGTCCTTGGATGACAGCAAAATACGTCAGGAGCTGCTACACTCATCTGCCCCCAACTGCCACTTTATGCATTTGCACATTGCACTTTATCCTGGGATCCAACCAGCCGCCCCCACCAGTGGACCGTGTTTTGCAATTCCAGCTTTACAAGTGGACTTTTCCTCATGTTCCAACAATAAAGGGATGACAAGGCTTATATGCTATCCTAAAAGGATTTAAAGATCACCCAGAGGAACCCACCAAAGAACTGCATCGGTAAATATACTCTACCATCTAACATCTATTGGATTGGGGAAACACACAATCCCCTGCCTATTGACTGGTCCTTTGTTTCACCAACTGGCGGCACAAATAGGAGCGGATCCCCCCCCCCCCCCCCCCAAAAAAAAAAAAAAGCATTGTAATAAGTGGGCAGTGAGCATTGTTTTTAACACTTTTTATTTTTATAAATTTAAATATGTATGTGTACAATTAAAAAGTTATTTTGATCTACAAAATCCTCATTGGTTTAGCGCTACCTCTTTTCCTACTTTTCTTCCTTGTTTTTTGGGACCCACTCAGTCCCATCGGTAGCTGCTTTACAAAACACCCCTTGCCAGCGCACATCCAGCTACTCAGTAGCTCCAGCCCTTTCCTGTTGATAGCGGGGACAGATCCCGCTGACTTCACCTACAGCCCCAACTACTGAATGCTGCCGGGTGGGTAAACCCCCCTCCCCGCCACCATTTTGTTTTTGCATGCATACAATAAATAAATAAATAAATAAAACACAGTACATCCTCCTTCCCTCCCCCTGCTGTCTTCTACCAGAGGCATCTAAAACGCTGATTGCAGCCTCTGGGTGGACCAGTTACACTACCATGCCCACAAGATTGTAACGCTTGAGGATTGGGCGGTCCGGCTAGCCCACTAGAGCTTCACAGCCGCATTCCATGAAAACTAATCTCACCATAGTTTCCCGGAATGTGGAGGGCCTTAACACCCCTCTCAAAAGGAAAAAGGTTCTGTCTCACTTACGCAAATTTCGTCCAGACATTATCTTTCTCCAAGAGACTCACTGGAAAGCCTCTGACCCAAATACCCTCAGAGACAAATGGATTGGGGAATGTAAGTCGGCCTCTTTTCTCACTAAGTCTAGGGGAGTTCTGATCATTTTTAGGAAATCCCTCAATTACTCCATACTGTCGGATTGGTCTGACACAGATGGGAGGTTCCTCTTCCTGAAGGCCTCTGTTGAAGGCAAACTATATACGTTAGCTTGTATTTATGCCCCCCAGGCCACAGTAATGACTTTTTTTCTGATCTTTACACTAATTTGCAGGAGTGGGCAGAGGGCACTATACTGAAAGGTGGTGACTTCAATGCAATCCTGGACCCTCAGCTAGATATTACGACCCGCCCAGATAGGCCCACTGGAAATAGACATATCCCCCGACCCTTTCCCTATTGATTGACGCCCTTCACCTAATAGACCCCTGGCGCTGCTTAAACCCCATGGCTACGGAATACACCTTTTACTTCCACCCCCACTGCTCCTTTTCTAGGTTAGATTATTGGCTTCTGGATGACTCCTCCCTTCAAAGACTTGAAGACTCTGCCATTTCGGACATCCTCATATCTGACCATGTCCCTATTATCTTGAAATTGACCTTAGATACCTCTATTAAAGTTGAAGTCCTTCAACTGGCGCTTTCCAGACCATCTTAACAATTCCCTAGATTTTAAAAACCTCTGGAAACAATCCTACCTTAATTATGTCACTGACAATAGTATCCACAGCGAGGATATCAATCTATTTAGGCAGGCCTCCAAGCCAGTCCTTGGAGGACATATTTTAGCCTATGTCTCCTCCCGAAAGAAAAAGTATCAACTTAGGCTCAGTCAGGCCTCCGCAGTGGTCTCCTCTACCTACTCCCGATTGTTAGCATCTCCATCTGACCTGACCCGCTCCTTATATAAGGATGCTAATTCAGCCTATGATATCATAGTAACGGAACGGGCTAACATCAATCTTCAATTTATGAAAAATAAATACTTTAGGCGGGGCAACTGCCGGGTAAATTGCTGGCAAATCTGGTTAAAGTGCCCATGGGCCATAAACCTATCTCCTCAAAAAAAAACCAGACACGGTGACATTGCTACTGACCAGGACCAGATTACCACGACCTTCTTGTCTTATTTTGAATCCCTATACCAAGCCCCCCCAACACATCCAATTAATATATCACTATTTCTACAACAGGCCCAATTACCCCAGCTTTCTTCTAAACATAGAGAATCTTTAATGTCACCCATTACTGAGGGTGAAGTCGAAAACATTATTAAATCATTACCTCTGCATAAGGCTCCGGGCCCGGATTGTCTTTCGGCCTCATACTTTAACGAAGCCCGAATAATGGTTATACCCAAACCCAATAAGGATCCTAACTTAGGCCCTTATTCTGGTTGGTGCGGTAATATCCGCGTGCGTTCGTGCCGCCGATGTTTTGTGTCTGCGCATGTGCAGAGCCGTCTCTGCGCATGTGCGAGCGGAACGCACGGCCACATTTCGCATGAAATGTGTACACTACGAACAGGGGGTGGAGAGGGGCGTGAAGGGCTGTTTGGGATTATTACCATATGTTTACACCCCACGTTTCTTGGGCGTTCCCATGCAAACGCTGGGCGTACGTATGGTAATGCGGCCGTGACGCACGTGTGGGGGGCGGACATATGACATTGCCGGATGTCAGCTGCCCGCCCAGATCCATGCTTTTGCACGGAGAAATGCCCGTGTAATCTGAGGTTGCGGGAGCTGCCTGGCCACTCGGTCCTGCATTCGATGGTCTGCGACCATCGAATGATGGGGGAGGTTCCCTGAGATGGAGGAGGTGTATTCATGAGAAATACACGTGCGGTCCGTTCGGACAGCTGCTTACCGCGTACGGACGGAGTTGGCGATCCGTATGGAAGGCGGGGTTTAGGATGCACGGTGCTGGCCGCATATTCGGATGCGGCCGCACCGATCAGAATAAGGGCCACAGTGTCATCCTATAGGCCCATTTCTTTTCTTAACCAGGCTGTAAAGATTTTTTACTAAACTCATTACTTCCCACCTTCAATCAATTCTCCCCTCCCTCCTGTTACCCCAGCAGACAGGGTTCCTCAGGAACCGGCACTCAGTGCATAATGTTAGGTCATTGGTATTATCAGAATTCGAAAAAGTGGGAGGTTTTAAAATAAATTACACCAAATCGTAGGCGTTGGCCTTTTTCCCAGAGGCAAAATCGGGGTGGAGCAACTCCTTTCCTATTCAATGGGCTCCCAGAGATGGAATCACATACCTCGGCATCAAAATTCCAACACACCCCTCCCAGCTTTATACACGGAACTTTGGCCCTTTATGGTCCAAAACCACAGCTGACTTCACCAAATGGACTCATTTACCTTTGTCTTACATAGGTAGATGTTATTTATACAACATGAGGCCTCAAGTTTGTTGCGAATCTTCTAAAGGAATATTACTTGACCGTCCTGACTTATACGGGTTTAAAAGATAAATATCCTCAGCTTCAGATACCACAATTTGTATACGCGCAGGTAAAGAGCTATGCTCAATCTATATTAACATCGGCTGGACCAAATGTTCCGCCTTGTGCTCTTGCACGCACGGTTAGATAGTCCCCTCTCACCCGCTCATATATATGACCTCTGCCGTAAGTGCATAGCGTTTCACCAACCTCCAAAGGCCTGACCATGAAGACCATGCTGACGACATACCAGTCATTAAATAAAAGCCTGGCGTCTACCTCCCATATGGAGATGCATCAAAAGCTTTTGCATAGATCTTACTTTACCCCAAAACTTAAATTCCTCACCGGAGGAGCCTCCAATGCTAATTGCTACAAATGCAGTAGCCCTGACGCTGACCTGGTATACCGCATGTGGTCCTGTCCCATTGTACAGTCTATTTGGTCTGAATTTCAGGAATATGTTAAATCAAACCTTAATATAGGTTCTCGCCATCTCCAAATCTTGGGTGTTTTGGTGATACTCCTCCCCAAATCCTAAATGCTTTTCCCCAGGTACTGCTTGTTAAGCTGGAAGCATAGGGGGAAATTTACCAAAATGGATTCGTAGAAAAAAGGTGTATTCCTAGGCAGAAATACACCTTTTTTTTACGACTTTGTATTTTCAGGATTTACAATCCCAAAAATACAACAATTCGTAGTCCTAAAGATGGAACATTCGTATTTGTAGTTACAAATACGAATGTCTACACCATCGATAGGATACGACAGAAATCACCATTCAAAAGAATGGTGGTTTCTGATTTACTAAGCAGCCGTACTGATAATACGGCTGCTTAGTGGTGTAAAACACCCACGCAAATACGACAGGAAAATAGAACACCATTTTCCTGTTCTATTTGCGTTTTAGCCTGCACGGATCAGTCAGATCCGTGCAGGCTGCGGTGTAAAAAAATAGAAAAAAAATGAAATATTAAAAAAAAAACGGCGTGGGGTCCCCCCCACAGCCGAAACCAGCACCAGGCTGAAGGAGCCGGGGCCGGTAATTAAAAATCAGGGAACCCGACAAATAGGGGTTCCCCGATTTTTAACAACCAGCCCCAGGCTCCAGGTCCGGGGCTGGTTCCCAAAATACGGGGGACAAAATGACTAGGGGTCCCCCGTATTTCAAGAACCAGCCCCAGACCAAACAAGCCAGCAGGGTAATGTCACAGCCGGGGGACACTTATAATATAAGGTCCCGCGGCCAAAACATTAACCCTACCGACCAGTCAGCCTGGCCAGGGGCCCTGGGGGAGTGGGGACCCCCCCAATAAAGGGGTCCCCCCCCTCCAGGACTTACCTGACCAGGCTGAAGCCTGGTGCTGTCCTCGATGCCCCTGGGCTGTGGTCACCGGGCTGATCTTGGTGTAAAAAATAGAATAAAAACCATTGTCTTTTACTGGTGAACTATGAGTCCCAGCAAGCCTCCCCCGCAAGCTGGGACTTGGAGAACCACAAGTCCCAGCCTGCGGGGCATTAAAGGGCCCGCTGGGTCTTGTAGTGCCACAGTAAAAGAAAGAGTTAAATAAACACACTGACACACGTGAAAAATAAAAGTTTAATACATACATAACACATACATACTGATACTTACCTTTCTTGATCCCGTAGGTAGCCCTGGTCCTGATGTCCTGTGTCGTCCATGTCGGCTGTCTGCGTCGTCCTCCAGGTCCATGTCGACGGTCCGTGTCGTCCTCCAGGTCCATGGCGGTGTCCGGGTCCGAAGAAATCCATGTTGGAGCTGTGGAAGGAAATCCTACTCACCTGTTCCTGCGCTGAAGAAGTCTTGTCTTGATCCGACGTAATCCAGGTAATCTTCCTGCTGTCGCCGGTCCCCGCTGTCTGCGCTGTCTCTGCATCGCGCTGAGGAGAGATGCTGAAGTTTCATATTCGGCGCCTCTCCTCAGACTGAATTCTATTGGCCGCCTAGCGGGCCAATCAGGAGCCGACTTTCTCGGCTCCTGATTGGCCTGCTAGGCGGCCAATAGAATTCAGTCTGAGGAGAGGTGCCGAATATGAAACATCTCAGCATCTCTCCTCAGCGCGATGCACGGACAGCGCAGACAGCGGGGACCGGCGACAGCAGGAAGATTACCTGGATTACGTCGGATCAAGACAAGACTTCTTCAGCGCAGGAACAGGTGAGTAGGATTTCCTTCCACAGCTCCAACATGGATTTCTTCGGACCCGGACACCGCCATGGACCTGGAGGACGACACGGACCGTCGACATGGACCTGGAGGACGACGCAGACAGCCGACATGGACGACACAGGACATCAGGACCAGGGCTACCTACGGGATCAAGAAAGGTAAGTATCAGTATGTATGTGTTATGTATGTATTAAACTTTTATTTTTCACGTGTGTCAGTGTGTTTATTTAACTCTTTCTTTTACTGTGGCACTACAAGACCCAGCGGGCCCTTTAATGCCCCGCAGGCTGGGACTTGTGGTTCTCCAAGTCCCAGCTTGCGGGGGAGGCTTGCTGGGACTCATAGTTCACCAGTAAAAGACAATGGTTTTTATTCTATTTTTTACACCAAGATCAGCCCGGTGACCACAGCCCAGGGGCATCGAGGACAGCACCAGGCTTCAGCCTGGTCAGGTAAGTCCTGGAGGGGGGGGACCCCTTTATTGGGGGGGTCCCCACTCCCCCAGGGCCCCTGGCCAGGCTGACTGGTCGGTAGGGTTAATGTTTTGGCCGCGGGACCTTATATTATAAGTGTCCCCCGGCTGTGACATTACCCTGCTGGCTTGTTTGGTCTGGGGCTGGTTCTTGAAATACGGGGGACCCCTAGTCATTTTGTCCCCCGTATTTTGGGAACCAGCCCCGGACCTGGAGCCTGGGGCTGGTTGTTAAAAATCGGGGAACCCCTATTTGTCGGGTTCCCTGATTTTTAATTACCGGCCCCGGCTCCTTCAGCCTGGTGCTGGTTATGGCTGTGGGGGGGACCCCACGCCGTTTTTTTTTTAAATTTATTTATTTTTCTATTTTTTTTTACACATTGCAGCCTGCACGGATCTGACTGATCCGTGCAGACTGCTAGAAATAATTCGTATTAGCGGCCGTATATACGGCCGCTAATACGAATTCCTACGACATCGGTGGGTTACAAAGCAGTCGTATATGACTGCTTTGTAAATCCCCCTCCGGAACACGACTTTGCATACGACTTAAACAGTCGTATGCAGTCGTAGGGAAAATACCAATACGAAAAACTAGGTTTTTCATATTGGTAAATTTCCCCCTTTGTCAGAATGGATCTCCCCAACCCCCTCCTCCATGTCTTTGGCCTTCCCTAGAATATCTCACCTGTTCACAATGGACTGGACAGAAACCTCAATTCAAAAAGAAAAATGAACAGGTAAGTTCTTTGACACTTGGCTGCCATACATCCACCCCCCCCACCCCCCCTGAAAGCTGCCCTTAGAAATTCTTTCTCCAATACCACCTGGTATCTCACAGAGTCTTTGAGTAAAGACCTTCCATTCTAAAATACTTGTTGACGAATATTATATGGATGCACTGTTGTGTTTTAACCTGTTATGCTGATCACGCACAATGTACCGTCAATTATAATTGTCTGACTTTGACCAACCAGTTTTATTATTTGTCACACTTGCAATGAACTGTATTTCATTGATTTTTTTTTTTTTTCCTGTCAATAAAAAAAAAAAAAAGAGTACACACAGTGGAATAAAAACTCAAACAAAAGAAAAAGAAGAAAAACCACAGAAGCCTAAAGTACACAAGTATAGTACATCTGTCTGTGGGGGACATTCCCAGCATGGATAGTTGCTTTCCCCAAGAAATGGACATAGATTGTGCCGAGAGAAGTACAATTATACCTGCAGCTGCTCTCATTCCTCCCACCTTTTAACCAGCTCAGTGCTGGACAATAATGAATTCCCCTAAGTAATTGATCCTTGTACATGACATGAGGATTCCATTCTCCTTTTAAGTGTCTGTACAAGCTTATTACATATTGGGATGCAACTGGACAGGAGCAACTGAATTGATGATGATGTAGGACCTGGTTTATGAAAGGTCTTCAGATCCTTATCTGACTCTTGCAGGTAAGTTCTACAGATCTGTTTTGTGTTTCCTGAAAGTGCCAAACTCTTATCCCCCCTCCCCTGTGTCAGAGTGAGTTCAGAAGCCATCTCACACACGGGACACAGCCTGTCAGCCATTTTGTGCCAGTCCTAGGTCAAATTTAAGCTGAAAGAATGATTATAAGGTATACATTTTTTAATATACACAATGGGAGACATCATTTTGGGATCCGATCCTGTGATGGATCATGACAGTGGCTTTTGTAGAGGATAAATGATATCTAAGATTAGTGAAGAGGCAGTGTAATATATCTGTCATGTTTTTCAGGTACCCTCCACCTCCAACACAATGATGTACATAGACCTGAGGATGTAGGTGTGAGGAAAGATTAGAATGGAGGAGACAGGAGAGGATGGAGGTATGAGGGAGGAGTATTGTGCATGAGAGAGGAGAGGATGGAGGTGTGAGGGAAGATAAGTGTGGAGGAGGCAGGAGAGGATGGAGGTGTGAGGGAGGAGTATTGTGCATGAGAGAGGAGAAGATGGAGGTGTGAGGGAGGAGTATTGTGAAGCAGACAGGAAAGGATGGAGGTGTGAGGGAGGGAGACAGGAGAGGATGGAGGCGTGAGGGAAGATAAGTGTGGAGGAGGCAGGAGAGGATGGAGGTGTGAGGGAGAATTAGTGTGGAGGAGACAGGAAAGGATGGAGGTGTGAGGGAGGATTAGTGTGGAGGAGACAGGAAAGGATGGAGGTGTGAGGGAGGAGTATTGTGAAGCAGACAGGAGAGGATGGAGGTGTGAGGGAGGAGTATTAGGAAGCAGTCAGGAGAGGATGGAGGTGTGAGGGAGGATTAGTGTGGAGGAGACAGGAAAGGATGGAGGTGTGAGGGAGGAGTATTGTGCATGAGAGAGGAGAAGATGGAGGTGTGAGGGAGGATTAGTGTGGAGGAGGCAGGAGAGGATGGAGGTGTGAGGGAGGATTAGTGTGGAGGAGACAGGAAAGGATGGAGGTGTGAGGGAGGAGTATTGTGCATGAGAGAGGAGAAGATGGAGGTGTGAGGGAGGATTAGTGTGGAGGAGACAGGAAAGGATGGAGGTGTGAGGGAGGAGTATTGTGCATGAGAGAGGAGAAGATGGAGGTGTGAGGGAGGATTAGTGTGGAGGAGGCAGGAGAGGATGGAGGTGTGAGGGAGGAGTATTGTGAAGGAGACAGGAGAGGATGGAGGTGTGAGGGAGGATTAGTGTGGAGGAGGCAGGAGAGGATGGAGGTGTGAGGGAGGAGTATTGTGAAGCAGAGAGTAGAGGATGGAGGTGTGAGGGAGGGAGACAGGAGAGGATGGAGGTGTGAGGGAGGAGTATTGTGAAGGAGACAGGAGAGGATGGAGGTGTGCGGGAGGATTAGTGTGGAGGAGGCAGGAGAGGATGGAGGTGTGAGGGATGATTAGTGTGGAGGAGACAGGAGAGGATGGAGGTGTGAGGGAGGAGTATTGTGAAGCAGACAGGAGAGGATGGAGGTGTAAGGGAGGGAGACAGGAGAGGATGGAGGTTTGAGGGAGGAGTATTGTAAAGCAGACAGGAGAGGATGGAGGTGTAAGGGAGGGAGACAGGAGAGGATGGAGGTTTGAGGGAGGAGTATTGTGAAGGAGACAGGAGAGGATAGAGGTTTGAGGGAGGAATAGTGTGGAGGAGACAGTAGAGGATGGGGATGTGAGGGAGGAGTATTGTGACGCAGACAGGAGAGGATGGAGGTGTGAGGGATGGAGACAGGAGAGGATGGAGCTTTGAGGGAGGAGTATTGTGAAGGAGACAGGAGAGGATGGAGGTGTGAGGAAGGATTAGTGTGGAGGAGACAGGAGAGGATGGAGGTGTGAGGGAGGATTAGTGTGGAGGAGACAAGAGAGGATGGAGGTGTGAGGGAGGAATAGTGTGGAGGAGAAACGAGAGGATGGAGGTTTGAGGGAGGAGTATTGTGAAGGAGACAGGAGAGAAACATAGAAACATAGAATTTGACGGCAGATAAGAACCACTTGGCCCATCTGGTCTGCCCCTTTTTTTAAACATGTTACCTCAAACCATATTTGATCCTTATTTTTTTGTAAGGATATCAATATGCTTATCCCAAGCATGTTTAAATTGTACTACTGTATTTGCGTCTACCACCTCTGTTGGGAGGCTATTCCACTTATCTACTACTCTTCTGTGAAAAAATTCTTCCTCACATTTCCCCTGAATCTTCCTCCCTCTAGTTTCAGTGCATGTCCTCGTGTTCTGTTGCTCCTCTTCCTGTGAAGAATGTCTCCCACCTGTACCTTGTTAAAGCCCTTGATATATTTGAAAGTTTCTATCATGTCCCCCCTTTCCCTTCTCTGCTCTAAAGTATACATATTAAGATCTTTTAGTCTTTCCTGGTACGTTTTGTGATGTAGGCCATGCACCATTTTAGTTGCTCTTCTTTGTACAGTCTCTAATGTATTTATATCCTTCTGGAGATATGGCCTCCAGAACTGAACACAATACTCTAGGTGAGGTCGTACCAATGACCTATACAGTGGCATTATTACTTCTTTCTTTCTACTGCTGATACCTCTCCCTATGCAACCAAGCATCTGACTTGCCTTCTTCATAGCTTTGTTACATTAGCTACCTGCTTTTAAGTCCCCTGAAATAGTGACACCTAGATCCCTCTTTTCCTCAGTAGTTTCCATTATAGTGCCATTTATACTATATTGAGTCTTTGGATTTCTGAGACCCAAGTGCATGATTTTGCATTTTTTGGCATTAAACTGTAGTTGCCATTCTCTTGACCATTTCTCTAATCTGCCTAGATCCTCAATCATTTGTTTTACCCCTCCTGGTGTGTCTACCCTGTTGCATACCTTTTGTGTCATCTGCAAAAAGGCACATTTTACCTGGAGGTGTGATGGAGGATTAGTGTGAAGGAGACAGGAGAGGATGGAGGATTAGTGTGGAGGAGACAGGAGAGGATGGAGGTGTGAGGGAGGATTAGTGTGGAGGAGACTGGAGAGGATGGAGGTTTGAGGGAGGAGTATTGTGGAGGAGAGGATGGAGGTGTGAAGGAGGAGTATTGCGGAGGAGAGAGGAGAGGATGGAGGTGTGAGGGAGGATTAGTGTGAAGTAGACAGGAGAGGATGGAGGTGTGATGGAGGATTAGTGTGGAGGAGACAGGAGAGGATGGAGGTGTGATGGAGGATTAGTGTGAAGGAGACAGGAGAGGATGGAGGTGTGATGGAGGATTAGTGTGGAGGAGACAGGAGAGGAGGGAGGTGTGATGGAGGATTAGTGTGGAGGAGACACGAGAGGATGGAGGTGTGAGGGAGGATTAGTGTGGAGGAGACTGGAGAGGATGGAGGTGTGAGGGAGGAGTATTGTGGAGGAGAGAGGAGAGGATGGAGGTGTGAGGGAGGATTAGTGTGGAGGAGACTGGAGAGGATGGAGGTGTGAAGGAGGATTAGTGTGGAGGAGACAGGAGAAGATGGAGGTGTGAAGGAGGATTAGTGTGGAGGAGACAGGAGAGGATGGAGGTGTGATGGAGGATAAGTGTGAAGGAGACAGGAGAGGATGGAGGTGTGATGGAGGATTAGTGTGGAGGAGACAGGAGAGGATGGAGGTGTGATGGAGGATTAGTGTGGAGGAGACAGGAGAGGATGGAGGTGTAATGGAGGATTAGTGTGGAGGAGACACGAGAGGATGGAGGTGTGAGGGAGGATTAGTGTGGAAGAGACAGGAGAGGATGGAGGTGTGATGGAGGATTAGTGTGGAGGAGACAGGAGAGGATGGAGGTGTGATGGAGGATTAGTGTGGAGGAGACAGGAGAGGATGGAGTTGTGATGGAGGATTAGTGTGGAGGAGACACGAGAGGATGGAGGTGTGAGGGAGGATTAGTGTGGAGGAGACTGGAGAGGATGGAGGTGTGAGGGAGGAGTATTGTGGAGGAGAGAGGAGAGGATGGAGGTGTGAAGGAGGAGTATTGTGGAGGAGACTGGAGAGGATGGAGGTGTGAGGGAGGATTAGTGTGGAGGAGACACGAGAGGATGGAGGTGTGAGGGAGGATTAGTGTGGAGGAGACAGGAGAGGATGGAGGTGTGAGGGAGGAGTATTGTGGAGGAGAGAGGAGAGGATGGAGGTGTGAGGGAGGATTAGTGTGGAGGAGACAGGTGGCTATCATGGGGAAGCAGAGGTCATTCATTGGTTTCTATTGAATGTGAATGATTTGGATAGTAAACTAATTTACCTCGCATCTTTGCTGGTGTCTTGCTCTTCTCAGTCTCTACATCAGTGGTGACCTACAATGAGAAACAGCTGTTGTAATAATATAGTCTAATACAGAAATCCCAATGGAATATATTGCAGCCAGCTCTTAGTTCCGCTCCCACAAACACCCTGGAAATGTCACCTTCCTTCAGATACCAGCTCTTGTCATAGGGTGCTGTATTGTGATTACATAATAGATCCTTCTTGTTATAGGGGCCGATTCTAATCCATTTGGTCCCTGGCGTGTTCGCACCAGGGTCCAATGGTTCTGCCCTGCACATGTGCATGGCTTCTGTATAGGCACCTTTGCCAACTTGCACAGTCGGCATGGCACTCGCACAGGGGGTGCCGGGGAGGACGGGGGGCTGGTGGGCCATGGGAATGGCCAGTGGCCGTGATGCAGTGTGATTCACATGACACCAGCCGCCCACCCTGTCTCTTCGTCCTGGCCACGCAAATATAAATCAGTCTCCACCGACTTATTATTGAGGGTCCAGGAGAAATCATTCATGGTTGGCAGATCAGTCAGATCCGTTTGATGCTTCTCTGTGTACAAAAAATTGGCATGGGGTGTCCCCCCCCCCCCCCCACAAGTATAACCAGCTGCGTGCTCTTTAAGCCGGTCTGGTTGCAGAAATACAGGGGACAAAATGAATAGGGGATGCCTGTATTAAGAAAACCAGCACCGACTCTTAGCCAGGTCCTGGTTCCCAAAATACGGTGGACAAAATGAGTAGGCGTCCGTGCAATGCTTCAGCACAAAGCGGAGAAAAAATGAAAAATGGGTCGCATTTTCCATTCATATTTTGTATTTTTAGCTGATTCAGCCCTACGAATGCTAGCAAATTAGATGACACCATAGAAATCATGGCCATATCCAGCCGAGTTCTATCGATGGTGTATACAGTACATTAGTAAAAACAGCAAACCACCCGAATTCAGCTGATAGTAAATCAGCCGAACAGCTGATAACAGCCATATATGACCCATATTTGTATATACTGTGTGTTGGCAGCTTATGGTTGTGTACATTCTCAGTAACATCTGTGTCCTGTGGTTGTAGATGTCACACACAGTGATGTCACTCTCCGTACAGTATGATGTGCATCACTGTCATTTCCCTGCAGCGTAAGAAGTGTAACATTGTCTGACTATGACCCATATATATATATATATATAGCTGACATTCCATACCAGGTCAGCCTGAGATGCCGACTGCTTCTGCTGTTTCCTCTTTTTCTGTTCCTTGTGGTAACTCTGTAGGGATAGTCCGTGGTCACAGTGTCCGTGGCCTTCGTGCTCACCATCTTCCTCCTTGTATACACAATACAAATTATTGTAACAGACCAGTGGTCCCATGTATTAGGCAGATGTGCTAATCAGTGACTATAACTTCTCCAGCCAGGCAGATGGCGCTACACTTACTGGCCACAGCTCTTGGCTAATGATCAGCCCCCACTAGATGTCTAACACTAGGCAGAGCACACACTAGGCCTGATTCTTCGGTTTAGCAGCACATGGTGTAAAGTAGTGATGTTCTGCACGTGCCGGATGTGTGAGTCTGCTATAGTGGTCACACTACGGCATCAGACTGTCACCTCCATCCTCTCCTCAGTGACAGTGATGCCAAAAGGGGCTGGTGAGGTGGCTCCGGCCTCTGTTTCCCAAACCAGTTCCATGTTGACCAGTGCCGAGGCCAGGATCTCCGTTAGAGCAAAGAGATGTTTTGGTGATGGAGCATGGTACTGCACAGTGCCACTACTCTCAATACCGCAGGCACAGTGCAGTCTGACAATTATGTAATCTCTTAAATGTTTAAACAAATATATTTCCTGACATCAAGACTTTCCCTGCAATAGATGGTGCTGCACCAGGACACAGACCAATAGATGGCGCTGCACCAGGACACAGACCAATAGATGGCGCTGCACCAGGACACAGACCAATAGATGGCGCTGCACCAGGACACAGACCAATAGATGGCGCTGCACCAGGAAACAGACTAATAGATGGCACTGCACCAGGACACAGACCAATAGATGGCGCTGCACCAGGACACAGACCAATAGATGGCGCTGCACCAGGACACAGACCAATAGATGGCGCTGCACCAGGACACAGACCAATAGATGGCGCTGCACCAGGACACAGACCAATAGATGGCGCTGCACCAGGACACAGACTAATAGATGGCGCTGCACCAGGACACAGACCAATAGATGGCGCTGCACCAGGACACAGACCAATAGATGGCGCTGCACCAGGACACAGACCAATAGATGGCACTGCACCAGGACACAGACCAATAGATGGCGCTGCACCAGGACACAGACTAATAGATGGCGCTGCATAGGACACAGACTAATAGATGGCGCTGCACCAGGACACAGACCAATAGATGGCGCTGCACCAGGACACAGACTATTAGATGGCGCTGCACCAGGACACAGACCAATAGATGGCGCTGCACCAGGACACAGACCAATAGATGGCGCTGCACCAGGACACAGACCAATAGATGGCGCTGCACCAGGACACAGACCAATAGATGGCGCTGCACCAGGACACAGACCAATAGATGGCGCTGCACCAGGACACAGACCAATAGATGGCGCTGCACCAGGACACAGACCAATAGATGGCGCTGCACCAGGACACAGACCAATAGATGGCGCTGCACCAGGACACAGACCAATAGATGGCGCTGTACCAGGAAACAGACCAATAGATGGCGCTGCACCAGGACACAGACCAATAGATGGCGCTGCATAGGACACAGACTAATAGATGGCGCTGCACCAGGACACAGACCAATAGATGGCGCTGCACCAGGACACAGACTATTAGATGGCGCTGCACCAGGACACAGACCAATAGATGGCGCTGCACCAGTACACAGACCAATAGATGGCGCTGCATAGGACACAGACTAATAGATGGCGCTGCACCAGGACACAGACCAATAGATGGCGCTGCACCAGGACACAGACCAATAGATGGCGCTGCACCAGGACACAGACCAATAGATGGAGCTGCACCAGGACACAGACCAATAGATGGCGCTGCACCAGGACACAGACTAATAGATGGCGCTGCACCAGGACACAGACCAATAGATGGCGCTGCACCAGGACACAGACCATTAGATGGCGCTGCACCAGGACACAGACCAATAGATGGCGCTGCACCAGGACACAGACCAATAGATGGCGCTGCACCAGGACACAGACCAATAGATGGCGCTGCACCAGGACACAGACCAATAGATGGCGCTGCACCAGGACACAGACCAATAGATGGCGCTGCACCAGGACACAGACCAATAGATGGCGCTGCACCAGGACACAGACTAATAGATGGCGCTGCACCAGGACACAGACTAATAGATGGCGCTGCACCAGGACACAGACCAATAGATGGCGCTGCACCAGGACACAGACTAATAGATGGCGCTGCACCAGGACACAGACCAATAGATGGCGCTGCACCAGGACACAGACCAATAGATGGCGCTGCACCAGGACACAGACCAATAGATGGCGCTGCACCAGGACACAGAAGTTGGCTTCATCCTCTGTATGCTCTATTACACTAATGCAAACCTCTAGTATCAGTACACCCACCTGGCATGACCGTCCCACACTGTACCTGCTGTGCCAGTAGGATGCTGAAGAACTTTTCCAGCAGGAAAAAGCTGTAGAGACCCCCGAGAACAGCTAGAAGCTTCCAGATGTGGGTACGATCCTCCTCATCGTGTGAGTGCCCGTCGGTGTCACTGTGGGAATGGAGACCCAGGAACTGCAGATACAGCAAGATAATGTCTCAGGGGAATGAGCTGAATATTGACAGTGGAAGCTGAGACTACAGTAGGTGGGGTCTTCATAGAGGTGAGCAGTAGATGCTGGCAGGACCGGTGCAAGGCACCGGAGCACCCCAGGCGAGTCGGGGTAGGGGCGCCCTGGTGCCCGGGGGGGTGGGTACCTGCTGCGCCGTCTGGGGAGTGGGGGGGGGTACCTGCTGCGCTATCTGGGGAGCGGGCAGGGGTGTCCGTCCGTGCCGTGGGGTACCTGCGGCACGGACACCCCTGCCCCTCCAGCACCTAAGCTAACCCTCCATGCTGGGGGCAAGGGGTGAACTACCGCCCTCCAGTGGCCGGCGCCCTAGGCAAATGCCTAGTGCTGCCTAGTGGTGGCGCCGGCCCTGGATGCTGGTGTCACCTCCATAGATCTGCAGAGCAACTGTCCGGCCATTAGTCCTGTCTGTCAAATGGTGGCAGGCAGGTGTAAAAGTGTGTGTGTGGGTGGGGTGTGTGTGTGTGTGTGTGGGGGTGTGTGTGTGTGTGTGGTACAGAGGATGAACTCAGTTCCATATCCACCACATCCCCGTATGATGATTACAGGGGTATCGGTGACCTGCAAATGAATGATTAGTGGTATCAGTGTCCTGCAGGTGAATGTGATTAGTGGTATCAGTGTCCTGCAGGTGAATGTGATTAGTGGTATCAGTGTCCTGCAGGTGAATGTGATTATTGGTGTCAGTGTCCTGCAGGTGAATGTAATTATTGGTGTCAGTGTCCTGCAGGTGAATGACAATTAGCGGTAACTTTGACCTGCAGGTAAATTAGTGGTATCGGTGAATGACAATTGGTCCTGCAGGTGAATGATGATTAGTGGTATTGGTGACCTGCAGGTGAATGACGATCAGTGGTGTCGGTGAATCATGATTAGTGGTATCAGTGAATGACAATTGGTGGTATCAGTGTTCTGAAGGTGAATGTGATTAGTGGTATCGGTGACCTGTAGGTGAATGATGATTAGTGGTATCAGTGAATGACAATTGGTGGTATCGGTGACCTGCAGGTGAATGTGATTAGTGGTATCGGTGACCTGTAGGTGAATGAAGATTGTTGGTATCAGTGACCTGCAGGTGAATGATGATTAGTGGTATCAGTGAATGACAATTGGTGATATCAGTGACCTGCAGGTGAATTAGTGGTATCGGTGAATGACAATTGGTCCTGCAGGTGAATGATGATTAGTGGTATTGGTGACCTGCAGGTGAATGACGATCAGTGGTGTCGGTGAATCATGATTAGTGGTATCAGTGTCCTGCAGGTGAATGTGATTAGTGGTATCAGTGTCCTGCAGGTGAATGTGATTAGTGGTATCAGTGTCCTGCAGGTGAATGTGATTAGTGGTATCAGTGTCCTGCAGGTGAATGTGATTAGTGGTATCAGTGTCCTGCAGGTGAATGTGATTAGTGGTATCAGTGTCCTGCAGGTGAATGTGATTAGTGGTATCAGTGTCCTGCAGGTGAATGTGATTAGTGGTATCAGTGTCCTGCAGGTGAATGTGATTAGTGGTATCAGTGTCCTGCAGGTGAATGTGATTAGTGGTATCAGTGACCTGCAGGTGAATGAAGATTGGTGGTATCAGTGACCTGTAGGTGAATGACGATTAGGGATATCAGTGAATGACAATTGGTGGTATCAGTGACCTGCAGGTGAATGAAGATTGTTGGTATCAGTGACCTGCAGGTGAATGATGATTAGTGGTATCAGTGAATGACAATTGGTGGTATCAGTGTTCTGCAGGTGAATGTGATTAGTGGTATCGGTGACCTGTAGGTGAATGATGATTAGGGATATCAGTGAATGACAATTGGTGGTATCAGTGACCTGCAGGTGAATGAAGATTGGTGGTATCAGTGACCTGCAGGTGAATGACGATTAGGGATATCAGTTACCTGTGGAATAAGGTGCAGTATGGCGTCTCCGGTCAGAGATCCCACAGCCAGGCTGACAAAGAACTGGATGGTATATTGATATACACTGGTGCAGACTGTGCACATCAGTAGTGTAATGCCGAGCAACGAGCAAAGACACACAATCAGTGTTGCGATACTTCCGTATATGTATTCTGCAAACACAAGGAAGAAACGTTACCTCTATTGGGATTGTATCTGGGAGATTAGATGACTAAATACAGAATGAAATACCTTTATGATAGACTGTCATTCATTTATGTTAAATAAATGTGGATTAACAGCAAAGTCAAATGTGAAATAGCTAAAAAAAATGAGGGCATTCAAAGCGTTTAAACAAGATGGGCACCCAAATCATGTGCCGCATATAAAGAACGTAATAAGAAATGTAAAAATACAATCAATGTGGCATCATGTGTCTGTGGAAGTGTGCGTCTGTGTCATCATGTGTCTGTGGAAGTGTGCGTCTGTGTCATCATGTGTCTGTGGAAGTGTGCATCTGTGGCATCATGTGTCTGTGGAAGTGTGCATCTGTGGCATCACGAGTCTGTGGAAGTGTGCATCTGTGTCATCATGTGTCTGTGGAAGTGTGCATCTGTGGCATCATGTGTCTGTGGAAGTGTGCATCTGTGTCATCATGTGTCTGTGGAAGTGTGCGTCTGTGTCATCATGTGTCTGTGGAAGTGTGCATCTGTGGCATTATGTGTCTGTGGAAGTGTGCATCTGTGGCATCACGAGTCTGTGGAAGTGTGCATCTGTGTCATCATGTGTCTGTGGAAGTGTGCATCTGTGGCATCATGTGTCTGTGGAAGTGTGCATCTGTGTCATCATGAGTATTTGGAAGTGTGCAACTGTGGCATCATGTGTCTGTGGAAGTGTGCATCTGTGTCATCATGTGTCTGTGGAAGTGTGCATCTGTGTCATCATGTGTCTGTGGAAGTGTGCATCTGTGGCATCAGGTGTCTGTGGAAGTGTGCATCTGTGTCATCATGTGTCTGTGGAAGTGTGCATCTGTGTCATCATGTGCCTGTGGAAGTGTGCATCTGTGGCATCATGTGCCTGTGGAAGTGTGCATCTGTGGCATCATGAGTCTTTGGAAGTGTGCCTCTGTGTCATCATGTGTCTGTGGAAGTGTGCATCTGTGTCATCATGTGTCTGTGGAAGTGTGCCTCTGTGTCATCATGTGTCTGTGGAAGTGTGCATCTGTGGCATCATGAGTCTGTGGAAGTGTGCATCTGTGTCATCATGTGTCTGTGGAAGTGGGCATCTGTGGCATCATGTGTCTGTGGAAGTGTGCATCTGTGTCATCATGTGTCTGTGGAAGTGTGCATCTGTGTCATCATGTGTCTGTGGAAGTGTGCATCTGTGTCATCATGTGTCTGTGAAAGTGTGCATCTGTGTCATCATGTGTCTGTGGAAGTGTGCATCTGTGTCATCATGTGTCTGTGGAAGTGTGCATCTGTGTCATCATGTGTCTGTGGAAGTGTGCATCTGTGTCATCATGTGTCTGTGGAAGTGTGCATCTGTGGCATCATGTGTCTGTGGAAGTGTGCATCTGTGGCATCCTGTGTATGTGGAAGTGTGCATCTGTGTCATCATGTGTCTGTGGAAGTGTGCATCTGTGGCATCATGTGTCTGTGGAAGTGTGCATCTGTGGCATCCTGTGTATGTGGAAGTGTGCATCTGTGGCATCATGAGTCTTTGGAAGTGTGCATCTGTGGCATCATGAGTCTTTGGAAGTATGCATCTGTGTCATCATGTGTCTGTGGAAGTGTGCATCTGTGGCATTATGAGTCTTTGGAAGTGTGCATCTGTGGCATCATGAGTCTGTGGAAGTGGGCATCTGTGGAAGCATGTGTCTGTGGAAGTGTGCCTCTGTGGCATCATGAGTCTTTGGAAGTGGGCATCTGTGGAAGTGTGCCTCTGTGTCATCATGTGTCTGTGGAAGTGTGCATCTGTGTCATCATGTGTCTGTGGAAGTGTGCATCTGTGGCATCATGTGTCTGTGGAAGTGTGCATCTGTGGCATCATGAGTCTTTGGAAGTGTGCGTCTGTGGAAGTGTGCATCTGTGGCATCATGTGTCTGTGGAAGTGTGCCTCTGTGTCATCATGTGTCTGTGGAAGTGTGCCTCTGTGTCATCATGAGTCTTTGGAAGTGTGCATCTGTGGCATCATGTGTCTGTGGAAGTGTGCATATGTGGCATCATGAGTCTTTGGAAGTATGCATCTGTGGCATCATGTGTCTGTGGAAGTGTGCCTCTGTGTCATCATGTGTCTGTGGAAGTGGGCATCTGTGGCATCATGAGTTTTTGGAATTGTGCATCTGTGGAAGCATGTGTCTGTGGAAGTGTGCATCTGTGGCATCATGTGTCTGTGGAAGTGGGCATCTGTGGCATCATGTGTCTGTGGAAGTGGGCATCTGTGTCATCATGTGTCTGTGGAAGTGTGCATCTGTGTCATCATGTGTCTGTGGAAGTGTGCCTCTGTGTCATCATGTGTCTGTGGAAGTGTGCCTCTGTGTCATCATGAGTCTTTGGAAGTGTGCATCTGTGGCATCATGTGTCTGTGGAAGTGTGCCTCTGTGTCATCATGAGTCTTTGGAAGTGTGCATCTGTGGCATCATGTGTCTGTGGAAGTGTGCCTCTGTGTCATCATGTGTCTGTGGAAGTGTGCATCTGTGGCATCATGTGTCTGTGGAAGTGTGCATCTGTGTCATCATGTGTCTGTGGAAGTGTGCCTCTGTGTCATCATGAGTCTGTGGAAGTGTGCCTCTGTGTCATCATGAGTCTTTGGAAGTGTGCATCTGTGGCATCATGTGTCTGTGGAAGTGTGCATCTGTGTCATCATGTGTCTTTGGAAGTGGGCATCTGTGTCATCATGTGTCTGTGGAAGTGTGCCTCTGTGTCATCATGAGTCTTTGGAAGTCTGCATCTGTGGAAGCATGTGTCTGTGGAAGTGTGCCTCTGTGTCATCATGTGTCTGTGGAAGTATGCATCTGTGGCATCATATGTCTGTGGCATCCTGTGTATGTGGAAGCATGTGTCTGTGGAAGTGGGCATCTGTGGCATAGTGTGTCTGGAAGTATACAGCTTGGTGAAGGATCTGGTACCTCTGACCCACTCGAAGAGTTCCGTTATGAATTTAAGTGGATAACTATTTTTTACCGTGATCTCATTTAACCCCTCTGTAGTCTATGCAAGGGCTGGGAAGTTGTTCATTTTTTGGGTTATATTTAATACCTCAGCAACGTGTTGTGTGGACATACTTATTCTCTGATTTAATAGGCAGAAACACTCCAAAACCAGCAATATCGATTTGGGCAGATACATTTACTATACTTTGCTGCCCTAACATTACACATTATATATTGTTTGGCAGATTTTTGACAAGTTCTGATCTATAAGCATACACAACGAGATACTTGGTCAGAATTGTCTGCTTCCCCTCATTTGGTGTATATATTGATAACTAACGACACACATTGGTGTCGACATACAAATTACGCCTTGCTGCATGGCTTCCATTATCATGTTCTGATTAAGAAGCCTACACTACACTGCAAGACATTGGGTCAGATTTGCCACCTCTTTTTAGTGGTGCATTTACTGCCAACCTAACTACACACATTGGTGTCGACAGACTAATTATATCCTGCTGCACAGCTGTTATCAGTTAAGCCTGTGCAGCAAGAGACTTGTCTTAATGTTTTGGTTGTCGCAGCCTGATTTAAACATACACACACACTGAATCTATCCAATTTGAACTTTCTGTTTGTCTTAAATATCATTATTTTTCTCTTATTCCGTGGAGGAGAGACTTTCTGGTGGCACATTTCCGCCCTGCAATGCTTTGGTATCAGGGTGGACCTAACACCACTTACAGAAGTGTCCTCTTTTCATTTGCCTTTTTTCCATCAGTGCATCAATCTCTTCTCTCACCCTCTGTCCGCTCCTGTTTGTGAAGACATTGGGCAGCAGAAAGAATTGAATCTAACTCACTGTACTTCCGCTTTTCCAATCTTTAAGGATACCTGACATGTTAATATTGTATGCATCTTGCTTATGTACCATCTGACTACCTTTTTCTAGCTAAATTTACCTAGCTAAATAATTTCTATCTAGAAAATCTTTTTTGAAACACAAGATGTTCTAGCAGTACAGACTTATCACAGACTCTGGACGTGTCGTCAGCTTGGCCTATTAAGGACCCTAATAAATCATATATCAACAATATATGATTGTTTAATAACACCACCAACTGCCACTGTGTCGATAATAATACATGGTAAACTGCCATTGTGTCGACAAAAATACATAGTAAATTTCAGTGGCCATTCTTTGTTTTTGTGGGGCAGATGTATTAAGCCTGGTGAAGAGATAAACTGGAGATAAAGTGGAAGGAGATAATGCACCAGCCAATGGCCCTTATTCTGATTGACGCGGACTTTACCGCGTACTTACGGATCGCGTCTTTACGGCGTCTGCGCATGCGTGGAGAACGCTACGCGCATGTGCCACGCCTTGACTCGGTACCAGTTCGGCCAAATCCCGTCCAAAACTGTTCACCGCTATCAGTCGGGAAATAGGGGCGTATTATGGGCGTCATGCGGAATGACACATGGGCGTAGTTTCAAAGTGGGCAAAACGGGGCGGAAACATGGGCGGACACGGGGGAGTACACTTATGTTGGGGGGCGTACATTCGGAAACCACTCCGAATGCACGCGAGCAAAAAGGGCAGAAATGTGCGGTGTCCACAAGTGTACTATTGCTTTGCGGACACCACTCGTTCATGCGGTAGGCGAACGTACGCCTAATGACTACAACCATTAACACCTGAACCCAATAGAATCTACTCCTTTACTCATTACTCACTAATAGGCCGCTTGTCAGTGCTTTAATTGAAACCATTGCTGCTTCAAGGAAACCTTAGTAATCCCCCACATATGCTGTACTTGTCCCACACTTAAAAACTGCTAACAATGGACATGACTGAATCTTAATACTATCAATACACATGTGTATTAGACATGTACTCATGAAACCACACACATTGATTCCAATTCCAAATAAGCTGTTTTTTATGAGGATAGGTAATTGAATAAGTGGGTCATGTGATGTATTGCAGAAGATACTTCATAGTGGGTTGTTTGGCGTAAATACTCCGCTTACGGGCGGTAGCACCGCTTGGCTCCCGTTCGGATGCGGTATTTCCGAGCATACTCTGTAATACTCTGTAATACCGTGCAGAATCGGAGTGTTTCTCCCGCACACGCATGGTTTGTATGTCGTCCGTAAACACGCCCTGTTCTTAAAGAGTGAGTCCGTCCGAATGCGGAGGACACGTGGGCGTTTCTACGGACGATGGCCGCATGCGGCAAAACACCGTGGCGTGCGGACCGCTCCGTAAGAATGCGGGAATATCCGCACCGATCAGAATAAGGGCCAATAAGATCCCAACTGTCATATTTCAAACACAGCTGATTGGCTGGTGCGTTATCTCTTCCATGTTATCTCCAGTTTATCTCTTCTCCAGGCTTAATACATCTGCCCCTGTTTCACTAAAAGTATTTTGTTACTCATTTAACTCTTCATGGCAAACTATGCAACACATGTAATTACAGAGTTATCACTATTTTAAAATAATTGGAAATAAAAGTTAAGTTTTATCTTACTCATTAAACACTATCTTCATTCATTCAAAAGTGTGCCTCCAAAAAGGAATCCTTTCTGCGAACGGCGGCCCACTATCTATCTACTTGATTCCTGGGGGCACCTCCAACACTAAATATTTGTTGTATGTGTACAAGCATATTATTTTGTAAGTTGGTTCTATGATTTTCATTAAATCAATTTTTGTCCTGTGCAGGATACTATTCCTATTTGCTATGTACTTGGATATAGCCTGGATCTCGGGGGCCAGACAGTGATTAAGTTCGGCCCAAAGGGGTTTTACGAGGAAGTAAGCCTATGGGACAGTCCCTCTTAAGATGAGGGGTTAACTGATCAGCAGCTTTCTCACTGAAAACATCCTGACATTGCTGGGGTAACCCTGGAAGGATTGGAACTTCAGAAGAATGGAGTGGGACCACCTTGGTCACACAATGTTCTTGGCAATAGTCACTCCATTTCTCAATCTGGAGCATCACCCAGTTGATCCTTGGATTGTGTACATGGAGCCAAGGCATACCCAATACAATGCTGTAGGAAGTATTGGGCACCACCAGGAACTCCAAAGTTTCTTTGTTAGGAACCCTAATATGAAAGGTACAATGAGTCACATCACTGCCGATAATTTTACTTCCATCCACTGCTGTTAAGTAAAAGTGAGAGTCTAGAGGGACTACTGGTAGCTTGAATTTCTTTGCCACCTCCAAGGCGATAAAGTTACCGGCTGCTCCTCAGTCTATCAGAGCAGAGAAGACCTGGGGACTGGACTGGGACTGGATAGTCACGGACAAACCAAATCATGTACTGGAGAAGATTTGGCAATCTAACGTAACCTGGCTCCTCCTTGACAGGTTAGGCTTTGGTGTTTCCCGGCCACTAGGGAGAGGATTGACGGTAATGACTGGGAGCCACACAATAGAGGCAGAGATTACTTTGTTGTCTCCTGGCAGTCTTTCTGTGTCAGTCAGGATCTACCTATAGGTTCTTCCAGGGAAGATGACACCAGGCATTACAGAGACTGGGACACGGAGGGCAATTAGGCCTTGGGAGGCCCTTTTTTAATCTTCCCTAAATTACATACTCAGAGACGCAGATCCATTTTGATACACAAGTAGATCAAGTCTTCCAGCTCGTCAGGTAAATCACAGGTTGCTAGGGCATCCTTTATGGATTCTGAGACACACAACCAAAAGGCTGCTGATAACGCTTCATTGTTCCACAGGAGTTCAGATGCCAGGCTCTGGAACTGAATGACATAGTGTCCCATAGTCCGGGATCCCTGCTTTATACAGAAGATTTCCATAGCGGCAGAAGCAGGACGACCTGGCTCATCAAATTTTTTTCGGAAGGAAGCAATGAAGAGATTGTAATCGGCCAGGAGCAGATCAGACCTCTCCCACAAGGGAGAAACCCACTATAGGGCAGCACCGGTCAGCAACAAGATGATGTACAGTATGTCCCTTTGGTTTGGGGTGTTGGAAAGTTCTGAGACAGCAACTCACACTGGACTTTACACTGGTTGATGAAACCCCGGCAATACTTGGGATTTCCATCATACTTCTGGGGAGTATTCTGCAGTTATTTCTTGATCTTGCCTTGTTTGCATGTTCAAGCCCTGTTTGGATGAGAGTGCACCCCAGGGTTCTATTTACCCTTATGTGGTTAGTTCCTGTGTTTGCTATGTCTTGTGTGTGGTTTGCTGTGTATTCATGTGGTGTAATATTGTGTCTTTGCGTGCCTGCGATGCATTTGCTTATTTGATTTGGTCTTCTCCAGTGTTGTCTCAGGAGTCTATAGCTAGTGCCAACCCCAGCTAGGCCCTGTTAGCCAGTTTTACCTTTAGGTCTTCCCCACAGAATCATCAGTACTTTGTCCATCATAAGGCCTGGTTGCACTAGAGTTGGGGCGGACATAATTCGCCCCTTCAAACATGGCGATCATAGGTGAAGCCCTAGCATTCGCAGAGACTGATCATTCTTTGGGGCAGACCAACAGAGTTAGTGTAGGACTCGCTGTGGCTGTCCTAAACAGTTACCACAGCTGCTGGGTTAACACCCGAAACCATAACACATGTTTGGTTTACATTGGCTTTGAGTATTTGTTTTTGAGTGCCTCCCACCAGCTGGACTTTTTGTATTAATTTATTGGGATAGGCACCTACATTTATCTCCCCCTCTGCCGTTACCCATTGTCCATTGGTCCTTTAACCTGAGCCCCTTATGAGCACTTGCCCATTAGAGCTTTCAGATTATCAGCCTGTTGTACATTCTAGATCCCACAAGACATCAGGTTTTTATGTTCTCTCCCAAATAATTTTTCCCTACAATCTACATGCAAGGCTTCACTGCTAATATTGCCACTTGCTGTTATCTGCTATGTTAGTGACTCTATCGACTGTTTATACTGCCTTTACTCTGTGTTTTGACAGTGTAATATTCTACTGTGCAGTTTGCGGCCAGTAATGACAAGAGGAAGAGGGCCCCCCTGTCTAAAGTGACCAGAGGGCTTACTCTAGCCCTGCTGTCCCCACATGAGGAACTGTCCCCACATGAGATCCTGTACCCACATACAGATGTGGGGTTTACAGTCTGAGTATTTAGTCATTGCTACAGTAGGTTGATAAAGTGACAATATTGGGACACATTAGTCTGAGGTCCATTCCTGGCATGAATACCTCTGTACCTGTGACTAGCTATGGCCCCTGCTGAAATCTCTCTGGGAATGGCTGTGGCCCCTGCTGGGATCTGTCTGAGACTAGCTGTGGCCCCTGCCATGCTCTGACTGAGACTAGCTGTGGCCCCTGCCAGGCTCTGACTGGGACTAGCTGTGGCTCCTGTGGAGATCTTTCTGGTAGTACAGTAGCTGTTGCCTCTTCCCAGGATCGGTCTGGGACTAGCTATGGCCCCTGCTGGGCTCTGTCGGAGACTAGCTGTGTCCCCTTCCCAGGATCTGTCTTGGACTAGCTATGGCCCCTGCTGGACTCTGTCTGGGACTAGCTGTGGCCCCTGCTGGGCTATGTCTGGGACTAGCTGTGGCCCCGCCAGGATCTGTCTGGGACTAGCTGTTGCCTCTTCCCAGGATCTGTCTGGAACTAGCTGTGGCCCCTGCTGGGCTCTGTCTGGGACTAGCTGTGTCCCCTTCCCAGGATCTGTCTTGGACTAGCTATGGCCTCTGTTGGGCTCTTTTTGTGACTAACTGTGGACTCTGTGAACACAAACTTACTCTCTGCCAGAGTGAGCTGGCCCTCACTGCTCCCATGCTGGTGGCTCTTGGGACAGGCCCCAGTGAGCTGCTGCTGAATCAGGCTGGTGCTGATGTCTGAGAACTTCTCCAGGAGGATGCCTTCTTCCATGTTCACCCCATGTACGGCCATGATCTCTCGGGGGCTGAAGCAAGTCTTGAGGGAAACACAATGTGATTACACACTGACTGATGCAATAACATAAATGTTACTTCCACCCTCGTATCTTTGGACTTTCCCCATGAAATAGGCTCATATACCGTGGAGGCCATTTACCCTGTTCCACCTCTCAGATGTCTCCATCCCTCCATCTCTACTTATCACATCTAATATCCCATCCAAAACAGTGAAGCCTCAGCATATAACTGGGCACACAAGTGAAGGTGACCGGCCACCTTCATAGAGGAACCCCTGCCACCCACCAGCTCCTCTTCTTACCCTAATATGTGTCACATTTCTACATGCACGTTGCATTAAATCAGGTGCATGGTGTCTCCATGTTCATCAGGTGGTGATAATAAATCATCTCCCTGGACAGGCGCTGAATGTACACTGCCATGTTGGGGTGCAATGAGGTGCCAGCCCTTTGTTTTGAGTCTATGGGCAGTAACACCCTCTTCTACATTTACTGTACCTTGCAGGTCAATATGTAGGATAATACTGTATGTAAGCAGAGATTGGGACCAATATAAGCTGGGACAGGATATCACAATCAGTGGAGACTTATCACAGCTTGGAAAGAGATAAAGTACTATCCAATCAGCTCCTAGGTTATGTTTGAAACATAGCCTGTAATGTGACAGTTAGGGGCTGATTGGGTCCCCACTGCTGGAAATGCTTGGCCAATGCTACACAACAACGCTGCTCCTAGGGTAATGCTTAGTAAAACACAGTGACCCAACTAGAGAATGACTATCTATAAGTGACCCCACTGGTGAGTGACTATCTATAAGTGACCCCACTGGTGAGTGACTATCTATAAGTGACCCCACTGGTGAGTGACTATCTATAAGTGACCCCACAGGTGAGTGACTATCTATAAGTGACCCCACTGGTGAGTGACTATCTGTAAGTGACCCCACTGGTGAGTGACTATCTATAAGTGACCCCACTGGTGAGTGACTATCTATAAGTGACCCCACTGGTGAGTGACTATCTATAAGTGACCCCACTGGTGAGTGACTATCTATAGGTGACCCCACTGGTGAGTGACTATCTATAGGTGACCCCACTGGTGAGTGACTATCTATAAGTGACCCCACTGGTGAGTGACTATCTGTAAGTGACCCCACTGGTGAGTGACTATCTATAAGTGACCCCACTGGTGAGTGACTATCTATAGGTGACCCCACTGGTGAGTGACTATCTGTAAGTGACCCCACTGGTGAGTGACTATCTATAAGTGACCCCACTGGTGAGTGACTATCTATAAGTGACCCCACTGGTGAGTGACTATCTATAAGTGACCCCACTGGTGAGTGACTATCTATAAGTGACCCCACTGGTGAGTGACTATCTATAAGTGACCCCACTGGTGAGTGACTATCTATAAGTGACCCCACTGGTGAGTGACTATCTATAAGTGACCCCACTGGTGAGTGACTATCTATAAGTGACCCCACTGGTGAGTGACTATCTATAAGTGACCCTGATGGTAAATGACTATAAGTGACCCCATTAGTGAATGCATATCTATAAGTGACCCCACTAGTGAATGACTATAAGTGACCCGACAATCTATAAGTGAACCCATTAGTGAATGACTATCTATAAGTGACCCCAGTAGGGTACGCACACTTTCTATGCAAACTAATTGATTTTGACAGCTACCATGCCCCTTTCCACACCCCCTTTTATACCCTTTTGATAGTCAGTTGATATAAAACTCATAGAATTTTATATCAAGTTTATATCAAAAGATAATTGAATATAATGTCGCGCACCCCCATGCAGCATATCAAAGAAGTGTATTATACTGTAATAAAACCGGGGAGTTTTTGCGGTATTGATAAATATTATAAAGCTTTAAAAAATAAATTTAAAAGAACCGACGTAAGAAAATGGTTACAAGAGCAAGACGCGTACACATTGCACAAACCGGCTAGATAAAATTGGCAATGCGATTCTGTATATCCAAATATAAGGATATATGTCAGAAAGGTTTCTCTACGGTGAGGCTACAACAGGCCGTTTTACCCAAACTTCAAAGCATACCAAAAAACTATAATAAGATTTACAAAGTGGAAAAGATTAAAAAAACTAAGATGGTTAGAGCTCAGAAATATGCATTAGTTAAGTGGAACGGACACCTCGCACAATGTAACAGCTGGATCCCCGCATCGGAGATAAAGGACATATAAACAAAGAGGAAGATGCATGACAAACCATTCTACATAACATTACCGAGTAACGCCTCAGCCGATACGTTTCCACAAAATAAGATTTCTGACTATACAATAAAACTGGCTATGGGAAGTAGCTCTTACCCAATTCCCCACACCTCGAATACAATTGATGTATGTATTCCTATGGAATGCCGTTCCACGCACAATAAGACTCTCCACTAGCCTCCAAACTTTCAAGTGTTCCCTGAAAACTCACCTCTTCAGGCAAGCCTATCATATTTAAGTTCTACACGCATAACCCTCTGAGGCACTTATGTATTATATAGCTTCCCTTCTGGACTTGTGACTAGAGATGTGCGGACTCGGATTCCGGAGATCCAAGCCCCCACGAACGTCATCGATCCCAGCATGGTTCCGAGCAGCGCTCAGAGATTCCCCCCTGACTCGGGTCTGGCCGCACGGGCAAAATGTCATCGCCCGATGCCGGATTTTGCGAGGCTTTAAATAGCGGCTCCTGCGCCCACCATCTTTACTCCAGTCTAGTAGCGGGTTGTGAGAGGGTGTGTTGGTGCTGCTGCTGCTGGGGCTTAAACTTGAGCTTGATCTTGACCTTAAACGCAATACTTTATTTGCTGGGGCTGTCTCCCTCAGTGCTGCTGTGTACTCTGTTCTCTCTGCTTAGGGTGGGATCACCCTAGCAAGGAGGAGAGTCGGCTCTAACTGTGTACTTATAGTACTACTGTCTCCTCTGTGCTGGGGCCTACCTCTGGTGTGCTGTACCTAATATATATATATATATATATATATCCATCCAAAAGATGCCGGCACTCGAGTGTACATATATCATAGACCCAGGTGCCAGTAATAGTATTACACAGTCCAAAGTCCCACCAGGTAGGACAATAACGGCACTCAAAGGGATTTTGCAGAGTGAAAAAACTGTATTAAAATACAGACATGTACAAAACAGTGGGTAACGTGCAACTCTCTGATATCGAGGTATACTCCAAGTTGAGATGTAACCCTACCAAACAGTACCAGACGGAGCTTAAAACACTACTTTCTGGAGCTGTAAAGGATGGCAAGCTGTCCAATAAAGTCTTCAACGCTACATTCTCTGATTGGTCAAAAGTTCCGGTTCTATACTCTGTGCCAAAGGTACATAAAGACCGCGAACGACCACCCAGGAGGCCCATAATTGCGGCCTGTGACTCACTTTACCAACCAGTTGCCCAATTGTTGGACTTTTTGCTCCAGCCATTATTGCCGCTAAAGAAATCCTTCCTTAACCCCTTCCTGACACAGCATGTTTTTGCCTTCCTGACAGAGCCCTTTTTTTCAAATCTGACATGTATCACTTAAGTGAGGATAACTTTTTTTTGCTTTTACTTATCCCAGTGATTTTGAGATTGTTTTTTCGTGACACATTGTACTTCAAGTTAGTGGTAAATTTTCGTCGATACAGTCTGTGTTTTTTTGTGAAAAATACCAAAATGTCAGAAAAAAATGGAAAATTTAGCAATTTGCAAAATGTTAAATTTTCTGCTTGTGAGACAAATAATCATACCACTCAAAATAGTTAATAACTAACATAGACCATATGTCTACTTTATGTTTCCATCATTATTTCAACTTCCTTTTAATTTTTTTGGACACTAGGAGGCTTACAATATGAATAGCAAATTTTCAAATTTTCAAGAAAATTTCAAACACTGATTTTTTTAGGGACCAGTTCAGTTCTGATGTGACTTTGAGGGACTTGTATGTGAGACACCCCCATAAATGATGCCATTTCAAAAACTGCACCCCTCACAGTATTCAAAACAGCATTTTGGAAGTTTGTTAACCCTTTAGGTGTTTCACAGGAATTAAAACAATGTGTAGGTGAAATTTCAAAATTTCATTTTTTTTGCAGATTTGCAATTTTAATACATTTTTCTAAGGAACACAGTACATTTTACTAGAGAAATGTGACTAAAAATTGATTCCCCCAATTCTTTTGTTTTCATAAATATCCTATAGGTGGCCCTAGTGTGCACGTTGACCAAACCACAGGCTTCATAATAGAGGGAGCACCTACTTGATTTTGGAGCCTCCTTTTTATGAGATTATTTTTTAGGCACCATGTAGGTTTCTAGGCACCATAAGATGCTAAAAGTTAGGAACCCCCCCACAAGTGACCCCATTTTGCAAACTACACCCCTCAGGGAATTCATCTAGGGGTATAGTGTACATTTCAAACCCCCAGGGGTTTCACCAATTGTGGTACAACTGGGCAGTGAAAATGAAAAATTAATTTTTTTACACAAAAATGCAGTTCTGGCTCCAAATTTGTCATTTTCACAAGGAATGAAGGAGACAAAGCACCCCAAAATCTGTGCCCCAATTTCTCCCGAGTACGGCAATGCCTCACATGTGACCAAAAAATACCAGTTGGGTGCATGGCAGGACTCAGAAGGGAAGGAGTGATTTTGGGATTTTGCAGCTCAGATTCTGGTGGAATGTTGGTGGGTGCTATGTCGCATTAGCAAGACCCCCGAAGCACCAATACAGTGGAACCCCCCCACAAGTGACCCCATTTTGCAAACTACACCCCTCAGGGAATTCATCTAGGGGTATAGTGTACATTTCAAACCCCCAGGGGTTTCACCAATTTTGATACAACTGGGCAGTGAAAATGAAAAATTACATTTTTTTACACAAAAATGCAGTTCTGGCTCCAAATTTGTCATTTTCACAAGGAATGAAGAAGACAAAGCACCCCAAAATCTGTGCCCCAATTTCTCCCGAGTACGGCAATGCCTCACATGTGACCAAAAAATACCAGTTGGGTGCATGGCAGGACTCAGAAGGGAAGGAGTGATTTTTGGATTTTGCAGCTCAGATTCTGGTGGAATGTTGGTGGGTGCTATGTCGCATTAGCAAGACCCCCGAAGCACCAATACAGTGGAACCCCCCCACAAGTGACCCCATTTTGCAAACTACACCCCTCAGGGAATTCATCTAGGGGTATAGTGTACATTTCAAACCCCCAGGGGTTTCACCAATTTTGATACAACTGGGCTGTGCAACTGAAAAATTACATTTTTTACACAAAAATGCAGTTCTGGCTCCAAATTTGTCATTTTCACAAGGAATGAAGGAGACAAAGCACCCCAAAATCTGTGCCCCAATTTCTCCCGAGTACGGCAATGCCTCACATGTGACCAAAAAATACCAGTTGGGTGCATGGCAGGACTCAGAAGGGAAGGAGTGATTTTTGGATTTTGCAGCTCAGATTCTGGTGGAATGTTGGTGGGTGCTATGTCGCATTAGCAAGACCCCCGAAGCACCAATACAGTGGAACCCCCCCACAAGTGACCCCATTTTGCAAACTACACCCCTCAGGAAATTCATCTAGGGGTATAGTGTACATTTCAAACCCCCAGGGGTTTCACCAATTTTGATACAACTGGGCTGTGCAACTGAAAAATTACATTTTTTACACAAAAATGCAGTTCTGGCTCAAAATTTTTCATTTTCACAAGGAATGAAGGAGACAAAGCACCCCAAAATCTGTGCCCCGATTTCTCCCGAGTACGGCAATGCCTCACATGTGACCAAAAAATACCAGTTGGGTGCATGGCAGGACTCAGAAGGGAAGGAGTAATTTTTGGATTTTGCAGCTCAGATTCTGGTGGAATTTTGGTGGGTGCTATGTCGCATTAGCAAGACCCCCGAAGCACCAATACAGTGGAACCCCCCCACAAGTGACCCCATTTTGCAAACTACACCCCTCAGGGAATTCATCTAGGGGTATAGTGTACATTTCAAACCCCCAGGGGTTTCACCAATTTTGATACAACTGGGCTGTGCAACTGAAAAATTACATTTTTTACACAAAAATGCAGTTCTGGCTCAAAATTTCTCCCGAGTACGGCAATGCCTCACATGTGACCAAAAAATACCAGTTGGGTGCATGGCAGGACTCAGAAGGGAAGGAGTGATTTTTGGATTTTGCGGCTCAGATTCTGGTGGAATGAATGGTGGGTGCTATGTGGCATTAGCAAGACCCCCGAAGCACGGTGAAATGATGAACCTAATAATCCATAGATGTGTGGTATATTTTAAAACACTCCTTTATACATAGGCCGGGTTTGTCGGGGCAAGTGTCACACTGGAAAATAGTTTGCTTTCTTATTCCCTTTTTATAGCAAACTTTGCACCTTTTTTGTGTCCTGCCCTTTTTTCCAGTGGAGGGGATTTCATCAGGAAAATGCTGCCCTGGTACAATACGGGGGCCAGTACTAGAAGTACTGGGGCCCTCTGCCTGCTGGTTCCCAAATATTAGGCCCTTTATGACTTCCTCTTGAAAGTGCATAAATGTCCCCCTCTGGCTGGTAGAACGGAATAGCACGTAAGCGTTATACAGTGCCATCTGGATGATATACACGGCCAGCTTCTTGTACCAGATTTTTGTTTTCTGCAGGGCACTGTACGGCTTCAGTACCTGATCTGAAAGATCCACTCCGCCCATGTACCTATTGTAATCCAGGATACAATTAGGTTTTGAGGTGTGGGTACTGGTACCTCGTACAGGGACGGAGGTGGTACTGTCTCCTTGAATTGTTGTCAGTATAAGGACATCCCTCTTGTCCTTATATTTGACCAACAACATATTTTCGGTGCATATTCCCCTGCTTTCACCCCTTCTCATTACTTGGGCAATGTGCGTTTTTGGGAGGCCTCTTTGGTTCTTGCGTACAATACCGCAAGCTGCTGTACCTCTTGAACCAAGGGCCTTAAACAGGGGGATGCTGGTGTAAAAGTTATCCACATAGAGGTGATAACCTTTATCCAGGAAGGGGTGCACTAAATCCCAGACAATTTTTCCACTAACACCTACGAGGGAGGGGGGGCATTCTGGCGGTTCAATTCTTGAATCCTTCCCTTCATATACCCTAAACCTGTGGGTGTACCCTGAGGTGCTTTCACACAGTTTATACATTTTTATGCCATACCTTGCCCTCTTACTGGGAAGGTACTGGCGGAATTTAACCCTTCCTTTAAAATGTATAAGGGACTCGTCTATGCAAATGAATTTATCTGGGATGTACATCTCTTCAAATTTGGCACTGAAGTGATCAATGACCGGCCTGACTTTGAATAGCCGGTCAAAGGTGGGATCATCTCTGGGTGGGCACTGTGCATTATCGTTGTAATGCAAAAATTTAAGGATTAACTCAAAACGATTCCGGGTCATGGCCATACGGTAAAGTGGGGTGCTGTACAGAACATCTGTACTCCAATATTGCCTAATTTCTGGCTTTTTTACTATGCCCATATGAAACACCAGACCCCAAAACGTCATCATCTCTACTGCATCTACAGGGGTCCACCTAGCAAATGATGACGTGGGGTTTTGAGCAATAAACTGCTGGGCATATAAATTACTTTGGTCCACCATTAAATTTATAAAATCATCAGAGAAAAATAATTTGAAAAAGTCAATTTCTCTGAGACCTGTTGAATCAAATTGGATTCCTGGGATGGCCAAAAACTCAGGAACCTGGGGCTCAAAATTGTATGGTGGTGGGGTCCATACGAGATCGATTATTGGGGGGGGTCTCAGCTGCTCTACGGGGGCGTCTTTGAGGGGTTCCCTCATCACTAGAGGAGGAAGAGGAGCTTAAGATGAATCCTTCAAATTCCCCGCTTGCCTCACTGGCTGTGTCAGAGTCAGAGGCAAGCATGGCATATGCCTCCTCCGCTGAATACATTCTTCTGGATGACTGGGATGACATTTGGGATGACATTTGGGATGACATTTGGGATGCCATTTTTATTTTTGTGTTTCTGGTAGTGAAATGTTTCAACACGTGTATAGTGTAGGGGGGGTACAAACTTTATTTCAATGTAGTATGTAGTGTGTAGTGTGTATGTAGTGCAGAAAAAAAAAAAGGTCCTGCGCCAAAAATTGAGCACAGATGTTGGTCAGTAACGTCCGTCACTGAACAGCGCTCAAAGGCAACAGGAATTTGATCAAAAAAATTTGATCAAAAAAAATTAAAAAAAGACCCCACAGCACCCTCAAAAAAAAAAAAAAAAGGTGATCAGTGATGCGACACTGATTACCAGTGAGGGGCAGCAGGTGCACAACCTTTGGTGCAACTGACAGTGCAACTGGCAGGTATATATAAAAAAAAAACCTCTGCACCCCCAAAAAGTTGCTGATCACCTCAGATATAGTGATCAGCACAAAAGGGGGGGGCAGCAGACACAAAATATAGCACTCTCTATCACTCTCTGTCACTATCTCTCTATCTCTCTCTATCTCTCTCTATCTCTCACTATCTATCACTATCTATCACTCTATGACACTGCAGCAGCAGCACTGACAGTTATATATATAAAAAATAACCCCTGCACCCCCAAAAAGTTGCTGGGGGTGCACAAAAAGGGGGCAGCAGACACAAAATATAGCACTTTCTATCACTATCTCTCTATCTCTCACTATCTATCACTCTATGACACTGCAGCAGCAGCACTGACAGGTATATATATAAAAAAAAACCCTGTGCCCCCAAAAAGTTGCTGATCAGTTAATTTATACTGATCAGCACAAAAGGGGGGGGCAGCAGTCAGTTGCACACGCAGTACAGCTGTATATATATAAAAAATATATAGCACAATCTGTCACTATCTCTCTATCTCTCTCTATCTCTCTCTATCTCTCTATCTATAACTCTATCACACTGCAGCAGCACAAAATATAGCACTCTCTGTCACTAGCCCTCTCTATCTCTCTCTATCTCTCTCTCTCTATCTCTCTCTCTCTCTCTATCTCTCTCTATCTATAACTGGAACACACTGCAGCAGCACAGCAGCACAACACAGCACAGCACAACACAGGAAGTCACAAGCTCCAGGAACGCTACAAGCTGTGATCAGGTAAGTATTTTGCAAGGATCAGGTCAGTAAAACGGCAGATTGGCACGGTGACCGCACTGCACGCAATTCCAGACCGGAATGGCGTCTGCAGTGCAGTCACCGTTAGTTTAAATCCCCCTCCATGGCTGTGATTGGTCCGTCGGTCCGACGAACCAATCACGGCCTTTAGGGGGCGGGTTGGGTGAGGTGGGGTGACACCAGTGTCACCCTTACACCCCGTGGTGATTGGTGCTGTACTTTACAGCACCAATCACCACCGATCCCTGTGTCACCGGCGAACGTTATTCGCCGGTGACACAGAAAACGCTGTAATTGGCTGTTCACACTGAACAGCCAATCACAGCGATCGCCGACGGGGGGGGGCGGCATCGCAGCCCCCCCTGGGCATGCAGGGACATGTCTGCTGTCAGGGACAGCAGACATGTTTAAACTGTCACCGCGTCTATAGACGCGGTGACAGTTAAATGGCATGACGTACATTTATGCCATGTGTCGGGAAGTACTTCCCGACCATGGCCCTTATTCTGGTTGGTGCGGTCGAGCCGCATATGCGGCTCCGACCGCACCAGACGTATCCCCGCCCACACTACGGATCGCCACGGCCGTCCGTACACGGACGGCTGGCGATCCGCACGAAAATGGTGGAGGCGTACGCCTCCACCATGGTGGGAGCTGCCCCCTGCATTCGATGGTCGACGACCATCGAAGGCAGGTCCGCACGCCGCGGCAGCTCCCGCAAGCTGAGACCACACGGACAATCGTCCGTGTGGTAGCTTGTATGGGGGCTGAAAGCTGACATCCGCCGACGTCAGCTTTCCGCCCCCATGAGTGGCGTCATGCCCTCATTACCATGCGTACGCCCCGCGTTTGCATGGGAACGCCCATGAAACGCGGGGCGTACACATAGGGAAATGAGGGGATGAAGCCCCTCACGCCCCTATACGCCCCCTTTGCGGCGGACGAAATCCGTCTGCGGCGAAGGGGGCTGCACATGCGCAGATTGACCTCTGCGCATGTGCAGAAGAAAAACATCGGCGGTACGGCCGCACGCGGGCCGTACCGCACGAATCAAAATAAGGGCCCATGACGTAAATGTACGTCAAATGTCGGGAAGGGGTTAAGGACACTACCAATTTCTTATTACTGTTGCAAGGGGTGGATGTAGTCCCGCCTGGTACCTTATTGGTATGTCTGGATGTATGCAGCCTCTACACCTCCATTCCACACGGGGGAGGACTGGAGGCTGCATCCAACTTTGTTAGACAGTACCTCGATCCAGAGTTATTTGACCATGATTCATTTTGTCAATTGCTTAACCTTACTCTTAAGCGAAATTATTTCCTCTTTGACGGGGCATACTATTTGCAACTACGGGGGTGTGCCATGGGGTCTGCCGTGGCCCCCTCGTTTGCAAACATATTTATGTTCGTCGAGGAGGAGAGGTGTTTTTTGAATTGCCCAGAATTACTCGTTATATTGACGACATCTTTATGTTGTGGACAGGAGAGGCTTAAGCAAGTAGTTGACCATGTCAACTCTTTGGAGTCGACAATCAGGTACACCGCCACGTGGAGTGCTGAGGAAGCGCATTATCTAGACGTCACCATAAAGATAATTGATGGTAAAATCAGTACAGACGTCTATTCAAAAGATGTTGACAGGAATACTTTCCTAATGGCTTCCAGCCATCATCCATCTGCCCTCAAACGTGGCTTGCCAATGTCGCAGATGATGCGGATATCACGCATCATGAGTGACAGAGACAAACTGGAACCCAGGTTAGATTAACTTAGCTTAGGCCATTGGCGGCATTTAAAAGGGGTGCCAACCTTAAAGATCGCCTCATGAGAACAGATATCACAGGCAGAGGCATCCCCAAACCACCAAATGTGTTTTTTAAACCTCTGGGCTGCTACAGCTGCTTTTCCTGCACGACCTGTAACCACATCATTACTTTTCGTACATTTAAACATCCTCATTCCACCAAACAATTCGAAATTAGACACATCATGAACTGTAAATCCACTCATGTAGTTTACGTTATTGTTTGTCCCTGTAACTTGTACTATGTGGGGCAAACCACAAGGTCCTTTCGCGAGAGATTGGGGTTACACCGGTCGGCCATCAACCTGTCCATTATGGGCAGGGAGGTGGACCAACCGGTGGCACGTCATTTCAAGATGTTAGGTCACTCTCTAAGCTCTCTAAAGTATTTCATGATCGACCATGTCCCTGAGTCGATGAGAGGCAGTAATAGGGCCAAACAACTGTTAACCTTAGAAGCTAGGTGGATTTTTAGGCTGGGTACCATCCAACCGGGTGGCCTTAATGAAAAGATTAACCTTAATAGCCTTATTTAAGGTCTAGACCCATTGCTTAATATTTTTAGTATAATCTATGAAATCTTTATTAATGTTATCTCTGCCAATATATGTATTTCTCTGTATGTGTGTATGTATATGTCCATGTTTGAATGTTTATTGTGATTATTGCTATGTATTGTCTAATACCTGCTTTTTTATTTACATCTCCACAGACCGATTTACCCATGGCAACCAAGGACTGTGATGGTGGATGGTGCGGTGCGCTAGTGCTGATTCAGGGTGCCACAGTAGGGTGAGTACACAGCATCAGTACAGGCTGGCACTGCCTCCTCCAATCTACACAGCCAGGTGTGCCTATGGAGTCAGGTCTATGGGAGCGTATAACTGTTTGTATATTATCTGGCAGCCCGGGCTCCCGCTGTGACTCCAGCGGCTGCGTGCTGCTGTCTGGGTTTGTGTCAGATGATGCGTCCCGCCCGTGGAACGCAAGCAGAAGGTTGCTAAGCAACACTCTGAGTGCACCAGGGTGGCAGTGCGCGCTGATCACTTCCGGCAGCGGCAGACGCGGCTGAGATGTCCGGGGAGCGTGGCGGCTTCAGGTAAAGTATAAATGAGATCACTTTGGGGGATTTGGTTGCTGTAGGAGGGTCTGAGGACGGGGTTTGTCCCCCGAAACGTTACCCACTGTTTTGTACATGTCTGTATTTTAATACAGATTTTTCACGCTGCAAAATCCCTTTGAGTGCCGTATTTGTCCTACCTGGTGGGACTTTGGACTGTATATATATATATATATATATATATATATATATATATATATATATATATATATGTATATGTATATATATATATAGTCCACTGGTGCTGCCTGCACTGAATAGAGTCTGCCAGGACCTACTCAGTCCACTGGTGCCACTGGCAGTGCTACTGCCTAAGTACCTACCTACCTACCTGCTATATATAATTTAATGAAAAAATAATACCTGTCCTGTAGTGCTGCGTGGAACTGTAATAAATAATTCCATGCTGCTGGTGCACTGACATGTGCCACTGAGTGCCAACCAGTACCTAATAATTAATTATTATAAATTCTGCTGGTGCATATACTACGCGAGGGGAAGCGGATTACTTTACATGTATTCTGCGTCCCCTCGCTGCGCTCGCCACACTATAGAAAATCAACTCCATGCGTAGTTGGATAGTGGGGGTATGAAATCACCCATGGGTGACTATACAATTAAAAATCGGGTGTTTACAATGAAAAATGGCATTGCATGAATTGTATGCCACTATATTGCATGCGATGCGATGAAAAAATCGGGCACCCAGATATTACATAAGTACCCATATCCCAAATCCCCAAGGAGAGTCCTAGGGTGGCGGGCCTTCCCATCACTGTACGTGAAGAGGTGGCTCCTTCCACCATTTGCAGTACACCCTCTGCATATGCTGGAAGGATCACCCACAGTCTAGTTCCAGATTTTATTAATGAAGGTGATGTTGTACACCAGGAGGAGGAAATTGATGTAGCTGGCGCTGAGGAAGACGTTGACGAGGAGGATGGAGAGGTGGTTTGCTTAAATGACGCACCAAGGGGGAATGAGACACCTGGGGGGGGGGAAGTTGTTGTCCATGGGATGAAAAAGCCCATAGTCATGCCTGGGCAGAGGACCAATAATTCCACCTATACGGTCTGGAATTTTTTTTATCCGAATCCGGACAACAATTTTTTTTTGCCATTTGTAGCTTATGTAAAACTCCAATAGGCAGGGGTAAGGATCTTGCCCACCTAGGGACAACCTCCCTTCGACGTCACCTAAACAAGCTTCAGAAATCAGTTTTTAATTCAGGAATTGCGACTAGCAGTCCAGCGACACCTAAATCACTTGGTCCTCCTTTTGGAACCAAGCACCTGAAAAGCACACCACCAACTCCCTCCTCATCAAATTCCTCCTTGATCTGGATCAGGGGGAGTCCTGCAGGCCATGTCACCTGCATGACTGACTCCATAGATTCCTCCGGAGGATCCTGCAGCGCTACGCCTACTACTACTGCCGCTGCTGCTGTTGCTGCTCCTGGAAGCCAATCATCATCCCAGAGGGAAAGTCGTAAGACCAATACGTCTTTCAGTAAGCAATTGACCGTCCAACAATCATTTGCCATGAGGACGAAATACGACAGCAGTTATCCTATGGCAAAGCGGATAACTGTGGCCTTGACAGGTGTTAGACGTGCGTCCGGTGTCTGCCATCAGTGGAGTGGGATTTAGACGGTTGATGGAGGTATTGTGTCCCCGGTACCATATTCCACTTCACTAGGCAGGCGATACCTATGATGTACAGGGACGTCAGAAAAAGTGTCCTCAGTGCCCTGAAAAATGCGGCTGTACCCACTGTCCACGTAAATACGGACATGTGGACAAGTGGATCAGGGCAAACTAAGGACTATATGACTGTGACAGCCCACTGGGTAGATGCAGCCCCTTCCGCAGCAGCAGCATCTCCTGCACGCTAGCTCCTTCCAAGGCAGGCTACACTGTGTATCACCGGTTTCAGAAAGAGGCACAATGCCGACAACCTCTTAGAGAATCTGAGGGAAATCATCTCTCAGTGGCTTACCCCCCTTAGACGCTCCTGGGGATTTGTGGTGTCAGACAACGCCAGTAACATTGTGCGGGCATTAAACATGGGCAATTTCTAGCACGTGCCATGTTTTGCCCACACAATAAATTTGGTGGTGCAGCATTTCATCAGAAGTGACAGGAGCGTGCAGGAGATGCTTGAGGTGGCCCGCAAAATTTCATTCTGCCACTGCCTGCCGAAGGCTGAAGCATCACAAAAAACTCCTCATCCTGCTTAAACAAGAGGTGGTGATGCGATGGAACTCCACCATCTATATGCTTCAGAGGATGGTGGAGCAGCAAAAGGCCATTCAAGCCTACATGGCCAATTATGACATAGGCAATGAAGCCAGCCTGCACCTGACTCAAACACAGTGGAGGCTGATTTCCGTGTTGTGCAAGGTTCTCCAGCCATTTAAACTAGCCACACGTTAAGTCAGTTCCAGCTTGAGTCAGGTGATTCCCCTGATCAGGCTGTTGCAGGAGCAGCTGGAGAAAGTGAAGGAGGAGCTAAAGCGTAGCGATTCCGCAAAGCATGTCGCTCTTGTGGATGAAGCCCTCCATAAGCTTTGCCAGGATACGAGGGTGGTCAGTCTGTTAAAGTCAGAGGAATACATTCTGGCCACCGTGCTCGATCCTCGGTGTAAAGTGTATGTTGTGTCTCTGTTTCCGGCGGACACAAGTCTACAAAGGTGCAAAGACCTGCTGGTCAGGAGATTGTCATCTGAAGGGGACCGTGTCACGGCCCCATCTCCTCCTTCACTTTCTCCCACACCTGTGCCTGGGAGGAAACAGCTGCGATTTCCCACACAAACCACTGGCGGGGATGCAGGGCAGGCAGGAGGTAGTTTTGACATCTGGTCCAGACTCAAGGACCTGGCAACGATTACTGACATGTCTACTGTCGGTGCATTGGATGCTGTCACCATTGAAAAAATGGTGGAGGATTACTTTGGTGACAGCATCCAAGTAGTCATGTCAGACAGTCCTTACCTGTACTGGCAGGAAAAAAAGGCAGTTTGGAAGCTCCTGTATAACCTGGCTCTATTTTACCTGAGTTGTCCCCCCTCCAGTGTGTACTCAGAAAGAGTTTTTAGTGCAGCGGGGAACCTGGTCTGTGAGCGGCAAGGGAGGTTGCTTCCGAAAAATGTTGAGAAGATGATGTTTATAAAAATGAATTATCAATTATTTAATGAAGACCAGGAATTGCCTCCAGAGATTATAACGGGACCTGTGATTGTTGAGTCCAGCGGGGACAAATTGATAATCTGTGAGGATAAGGAAGTACACACTGAATGGGGCGAGGAATCAGAGGAGGAGGATAATGAGTGACGATGACATCTTGTCGCTGTAGAGCCAGTTTATACAGGGAGATATTATGAATTATTTTTTTGTGTGGAGGCCCAAACAAACCAATCATTTCAGCCACAGTTTTGTAGGCCCTGTCGCTGAAATGTTTGGTTTGTTAAAGTGTGCATGTCCTATTTTCGCAACATAAGGGTGGGTGGGAGGGCCCAAGGACAATTCCATCTTGCATCACCATTCATTATTCCTACTGCTGAGAGTCATTCATACTGTATGTGGGACTTGTCTTTTCAATGCATACAACTGTTTGTATTCCACTAATGAGAGTAATTGATTGCTGCACCAATCACCCACTGCTCCTCGGCTGGTCGCAGCTCTCACCCTGCATTAATGTGAAAGTCTGCCACTGCAGATCTCACCCTGCATTAATGTGGGAGTCTGCCACTGCAGCTCTCACCCTGCATTAATGTGGGAGTCTGCCACTGCAGCTCTCACCATGCATTAATGTGGGAGTCTGCCACTGCAGCTCTCACCCTGCATTAATGTGGGAGTCTGCCACTGCAGCTCTCACCATGCATTAATGTAGGAGTCTGCCACTGCAGCTCTCACCATGCATTAATGTGGGAGTCTGCCACTGCAGCTCTCACCCTTTTTTTTTTTTTTTTAGCCTTGATACTTTTAGGGATGCTGTACTAGCCGACACATTTAGGTGGACTCTGGTCTGTCTTGTATCAAGCACAGTGGTCTCATGTGCATGAGATTGTTCTCTGTCCTCTTCTAGAATTGTGTCACCATCACCATCTTCATTCTTGGTGAGAATGTGATCTCCCTGACCATTCTCTCCAGCTCTTCCAGTACCTGTACTTCTTTAGAATCTGCATTCCAGTATCCCAGCAGCTGGCAAGTTCGGTCATTTCTCTTAGTTTTAATTCTGCTCATCATCAATCGTATCTTCTCAGTCAATGAGGTATTGCTCAGAATAAGTCCATTCACATTTTTAGAAATATGGCTATCCACAGGTTGTTCAGTCTGCCATTTGAGATTGGGATCTTTCAGCACGGAGACAAACTGCACATTAGGGTCAGGATCAGACAAGGCGTTAAATTGGGTTTCTACCATGAATTTCTCAAATAATCCCATTGGGCTGCAACAATCACTTTCTTTTTTATTTTATTTTTTATAAATTTCTTTATTATTATATCAGAGTTTCATATGACAATCCAAAGGGATATACAATCCCCTTAAAGGAAAAACAAAAAGAAAAAAAAAGAAAAACATCCAAGACATACAGAATAAAAAAATACAATACAAAAACTCACAATACAAAAACTCACAATAACTTAACAATGACAAGACAAGACGTTGTATCATCTTAAGCAGTACTTTTATATTTTATAGTTATATTTACATTTATATTGGTGGGTAAGTTGATCAATAGGGCAAAAGATAGGACCGTAACTGCTCTTTCCTGAAAATTACCCTGTCTACCTTCTTATTAACCCCCTTTTGGTACTTTGTTTTATATCTTTGCCATGCTTCTCACTTGACTATCCTGGAGTTACCATTTTTCACTAGGGTTTCCATATTGTAATTAAATTCTATTTTATATATTACTTTCTGAGAGGTTGGGATCTGTTCTTGTTTCCATAATTGGGCAATCACAGTTGTTATAGCGCTAATTGATTGATTTAACAGATATTTCGTTGCACTATTTAAGTTTGATGGAACCATATGTAGCAGTACCATCTGCGATGTCAACTGGGTCCTGAGTCCCAACATCTCAGAGAGGAAATTTTCCATTTCCCCACAGAAACTCTCTGGTTTTTTAAAGGCCCAAAAGATATGCTTAAGATCCCCTCTTTCCTCACACCTCCAGCATGTATCTGGTTGTTGAGGGAAGAATCTATTAATCTTTGCCGATGTATAATAGGTCTGGTAAAAGATTTTTAAATATCTTTCAATGTGTGTCGTAGACTTAGACATTTGGTGGACCAACTTAAATAATTGCGACCATTGCGTTGTATCCAAAGAGAAAGTCAGCTTGCCTTCCCATTTCTTTTGCAAACTGTTTTTGACTTCCTCTCTCTCTTGTGACAGTATCTTGTACCAGAAAGTGATTCCACCCTTCCTACTCAACCCAGATATATGGTTCAGCATTTCCTTTGGCAATATGCCCATTTCCTTTAGACCGTAGGCCTTGGATTGCAACCAATGTCTAATTTGAAGATATTTATGAAATTCGATATTTGGAATCCCGTATTTACTTTTGATCTGTTCAAATGGCATCAGTTGCCTGTTTTCATAAAGATCTGCTAGTGTTTTAATTGCTAAATTTCTCCATCTATCTAAGTTCAAGTTGGGTATCACCTTAGCTATAGGTTCTAGTGAGAGGTGTCCTATTGGGGCTCCCAATAGACCCTGCTTATCCAAGAGTTTATACCATTCTTTCAAGATCACATCTATAGATTTTAAATGTGTCTTGCTTCTTTCCCAAATTTGGGGGGGGGGGGCCAGATTAAATCTCCTAAAGAAATGCAGCTGACACAATTATACTCAGGGTCCAAGCACAAGTTGTCCTTAGTGGGTCCTTTCCATTGTTTAACCTGATCTACCAGGGTAGCTGCTTGATATATAAGTTTGGGAAGCCTAACCCTCCTCTAACTTTGGGGAGCGTTAAATAGTTTTTCGCTATTTCAGCCCGCTTGTTTCTCCGCATATATCTATTCAGTACAGAGTTGAATCTGGCTATCCAGTATCTGGGAAGCGATCTTGGGATTGCCCGATACAGATAGACAATTTGTGACAGTAGAAACATTTTAACCGTTGCCAATCTGCCCAATAGGGATGCTTCTACTTTCATTCATTTATTCACTTTCAAATTTAAATGATGAAGCAGAGGACCGTAGTTAAACTCTATCAAGTTCTTTTCATTAGATACCAGCTGGATGCCCAGGTACTGCAGTGCCATCTCCTTCCATCAAGAAGGCTAAGTCAGTAGGGGCCATATTTAATGGGAGGGCCTCAGATTTATTTGTATTTAATTTGTAATATGAGACTTTGGAAAAGTCTCCGATTATATTTAGCACCGCTATCAGGGACTCTTTTGGGTCTGACAGAAAGAGCAGAACATTGTCAGCATAAAGTAGTGTTGTATGATGGCTTTTCTTTACTATCACACCTCTTACTTCTGCTGTTTGCCTGATGAGTTCCGCTAGTGGTTCTATCGCCAAGACATATATAATGGGGGACAAAGGGCACCCTTGTCTCATTCCATTTGCAATGGGAAATTTCTCTGAGACAAAACCGTTGCAAAACACATGTGCCAAAGGGGACTCATATAAAGTCAAGATAGCTTTCAAGAAACTCCCTTCCAAGCCGAATTATTGAAGGACTCTTTACATAAATCCCCAATGCAGACGGTCAAATGCTTTTTCCCCTTCTAACGACAGAACCACCAGCGGAAACTCATTTCTTGCTGCATATTCCATTATATGGATTGCTCTGTATATGTTGTCTGGGCCTTGTCTATTTTTTTATAAAGCCTGCTTGATCTGCCTTAATTAAGTCCCCAAAACTGGAGTCAGGCTATTTACTATCATCTTGGCATATATTTTGATGTCACTATTTAGTAAAGCAATTGGCCTATAATTTTGGGGCGCAGTCAAGTCTTTCCCTTCCTTGCCTATCAAAACCACTCTCGCCTCTAGCATCTCTTCTGGGAATTTACCCGCTTGTCTCCCCTCTTGAAAGGCCTGAAGCAAGATTGGCGCTATCTCCTTTTGATATATTGTAAAAAAATGATTTATAAAGCCATCCGGCCCCGGTGTTCTGTTTACTTTCAGGGTCTTAATTGCCTCTAAGACTCCTGTAGGCTCCAAGGTGCATTGAGAGTCTCTCTCTCTCTGTTGAGGACTTATCTTAGGGAGATTTATTTTACCCAAAAAGGCATCTACTCTATATCCTCTAAGGAAGGCTGGAAATACCCTCGCCCCCTTTTAAGTTATATAGTTCTTTCAGATATTCAGCGAAGATATTCGATATATCTGCAGGATTGGTTATTTTTTCGCCACCTCTTGATATATAGGGCTTTAACAGCGTTCCTTAGTCTAGCTCCTTTGATCTTCCTTGCCATAAATCTCGAGGCTTTATTTCCTTCCCTATAGAACTTTTGCTTAAATCTCTCCAATTCTCTATTTATTTGTTTAGCAATAACTGTTTCTAGTTCTGCTCTTCTTTTGAAGAGCTCCTGTAATATTTGATCATTAGAGGGGTGGCTTTTATGGCTTTGCTCAAGCTCTTTAATCTTATCTTCAAGGTCTGTTAAGGATTTTAACTCCTGTTTTTTTAATCTTGATACCATCTAGTCAACAATCACGTTTCTCTGGTGAAACTGCAGAGTAAAGGCCCCCATACACTATGCGATTTGGGCACGATTTTGCCCGATTCGGATGAATCGGGCCGTAAAATCGGCCCAAATCGCATATGGAGACATGCCCTCCGACCCGATGCGCGGCCCCGTGCGCATCGGATCGGAGTCGGCAGGTCGGACGGGCTGCACATAAGATTTTCTAAATCTTATGTGCTGCCCGGAGCCGTGCAGGGACTGCAGCTGGCGGGGGGACCTACCAGAGCCGGGCGGAGGGATCATGGGAGCGGCGCAGGGAGCCCGGCAGAGGAGGAGAAGAAGCTGCCGTCAGCGGGAACAGGGGGGGGTGGCGGCGCAGAGTACCAGGGAGCCGGGGCCGGGCAGGAGAAGACGCTGCCAGGCAGCGCGAGTGGCGCCGGGAGCAGAACACTTAAAAAAAAGCCCATACAAACGCATAGGAAGCCATTGATTGGCTGAGCCAATCTCTAATTAGCTGAGAGAGGTCTCAGCCAATCAATGGCTTCCTATGCGTTTGTATGGGCTTTTTTTTTTTAAGTGTTCTTCTCCTGCCCGGCCCGGCTCCCTGGTACTCTGCGCTGCCCCCACTGCTCCCGCTGACAGCAGTGGCTTCTTACACGGCTCCCTGCACCCCAGGATCACCGGCGCCCCCCCTGCCCCTCACCGCCTGCCCCCTGCTCCTCACCACCCGCAGCTCCCCGTTACATGTGGTAAATCGATTTATCACATGTAAATTTGGCACATCAAGTGACAAATTATATGTGAGCCTCCCGGGGAGCTGCCGGGCGGCTCACAGGAGAATTGGGTCCGACTTGTCCTAAGGACAAGTCGGCCTAATGTATGGGGGCCTTTAGAGGGATCCACGTGGTATTCCATCTCCTTACTTTCTTTCATGACCTCCGCACCGCTGTCTCCGGGGCTGTCACTCAGCACCAAAAAGCTGCATTAGCGGCCGATGTTCTGTTGCGCAGATACCTGGTGACTTGAGTCCACGGAGTCTTCCTACTTCCCAAGATTAAATGTATTAATAATAACACAATCAAGCCAGATAGGGGTCTTATTAGATATTAAACTGATAGAAACAGTTACACACTTGCAGAACAAGTCAGTGCTGCACGAAACGCCCACTGCTCCTCGGCTGCACATCATAAACACGATCAAGCCAGATAGGGGTCATATTGGGGCCTAGTTTTTAAAACTGCCATCCTGTCTGCCGCTGCAGTGCCACTCTTAGATGAGCCACGTGTTTGTGCCGCACACTTGTGTGGCTTAACATAGTTATCCACCTACCTCGGTGCAACCTTTTGCTCTAAAACCGATAGTGTGAGGTGTTCAGAATAGACTGGAAATGAGTGGAAATTAATGTTATTGAGGTTAATAATAGCATAGGAGCAAAAAAAAAATTCTGCAATTTTAGCAGTTTTTATGCTTTAAAAAAAAATCAGAACCCAATACCCAAAACGTTTAGGGGGTGTTTTGGCAAAACCAATTAGAACCCAAAACCTGAAGGTAATCAGAACCCAAAACGCGAAAAGTGGCCGGTGCACATCCCTAAAGTATACATTGTACCAAATATTGTTTGGGTACTGTCAGGGCTATTTTTGTGCAGGTTCCAGCAGGAACTGTGGCCCTTATTCTAGTTCACTCTTTCTGACAAAATATTTCTTAGATGGACAAAACCATGTTCACCGCAGGTGGGGCAGGTGTTACTTGTGCAGAAATAATTAGATTTGGGTGGGGTTTTACACCTTCCTCACCTGCAGTGCGCATGGTTTTGTCCATCTAAGAAATATTTTGTCAAAAAGAGTGAACTAGAATAAGGGCCACAGTTCCTGCTGGAGCCTGCACAAAAATAGCCCTGGGTACTGTACAACAATGGTGTACATGGCAGAAAGATCATTGGTTTCCAGCTGTAGTTTGCTAGAGTTCACCTGGATGAGCCAGAGGGTTGATGAAATGGTTTCCTGGCCGGAGGAGACCAAAATAGAGCTTTTTGGTATAAATGAGAAGCGTTCTGTTTGAAGAAAGGAAAACCCAGCATCCCAGCATAGAACCAGCAAACCATCTGTGGTTGTGGTATCATGGTCTGGGCCTGTTTTCCTGCATCTGGCCCAGGATGACTCACTATCATTGATGAGAAAATGAATTCTGAATTATGCCAGAATATATAAGGAAATTGTCCATGAGCTGAATCTCAGGAGAATGTGGGTTCTGTAGAAAGACAATGATCCGAGGTACACAAGACATATGGCTAAAGAAGGGTTACAGGGGAATAAATGTAAAGGGAACGGCAAAGTCACAGTCCTGATCTTATTCCAATGGAGATGTTGTGGAAGGATCTGAAGGGAGTAGTTCATGGGGGGAAACCCACCAAAATGATAGAGCTGAAGTTGTTCTGTACGGAGAACTGATCTTCAGGACTAATCACCAATTACCGGAAACGTTTAGATGCAGTTATTGCTTCAGAAGGGGTCATAGCGGATACAGAGAGCAGGGGGTCACAGACTGCTGCCCCTCACAGATATGTAGTATCGGATCATTGGCCTCAATAACAAAATAAACGCGTCCAATTGATTTGTCTCATTTATTTGATTTGGGCTATGTATCTGTGTTTTGGGCGGCTCTGCCTGCCGGTGAGGAATCTGCCAATAATACTATTATTATACGAGGAGATATATACTGACCTCATCCCAGTGATGTGTATGAGTTGTATCAGTTTGTCTCAAGCTGCGTCTTTTCCGCTTTTCTTCCGTCTGGTTGGTTCCAGTGTGATTGTCCTGTGCATGGTCCTCGTCATGTTCATGGTCCTCGTCATGTTCATCTATGCTCACCAAGTTCAGAGCTTGCATGAGAGAAGTGAGTCCTGGAAAATGAGGTAATGTGTCAGCAGTAATCAGTTCTGGGTTAGGATTATACAAATGGTGTACCAGCCTGTTCCCTGGTGTATGTGCAGCCAAATGGGCCACGCCCACCTTTAGAATCTGCACACACCATGTGGTGCATTCTTATATGCCACCATCGGTGGCACCAGCCCTCTGGTAGTTGCAGCTTCTCTTCTACTTTGCCAGTGGTGCACAGTGCTGCTACTGACATACATTTGATGCTCCCATAACACGCCCATTGAATGGACCATCTCTGTATGTAAACTAGCTAGCATCCTCCTATGCGCCGCCCATGACACTTCCATAACATGGCGACTTAATGGACCAGCGGTACAGTCCCTGCTCCCCAGAGCATTGGCACAGTCCCTTCTCCACAGAGCAGCAGCACAGTCCCACTTTCCCAGAGCAGCAGCAGAGTCCCCCCCCTCCCCAGCTCAGCAGCAAAGTCCCCCTGCCCAGAGGAGCAGCACAGTATCCCCTCCTTATGGTAGCCGCACAGTTCCCCGTCCCAAGAGCAGCGGCACAGTCTCCCTTCCCCACAGCAGCGGCACAGTCTCCCCTCAACAAAGCAATGGTAATCCCCCTCATCTAGAGCAGCAGCACAGTTGCCCTTTCCAAGAGCAGTGGCACACTCCCCCCTCCCCAGAGCAGTGGCACAGTCCCTCCTCCCCAGAGCAGTGGCATAGTCCCCCCTCCCAAAAGCAGTGGCACAGACCCTCCTCCCAAGAGCAGCAGCACAGTCCCCCCTTCACAGAGCAGTGGCACAGTACCACCTCCCAAGAGCAGTGGCACAGTACCCCCTCCCCAGAGCAGCATAACAGTCCGCCCCTTCCCAGAACAGCAGCACAGTTCCCCTCCAAGAGCAATGATACAGTCACCCCTCTTCAGAGCAGTGTCACAGTCTCCCCTCCCTGGAGCAATGGTAATCCCACTTGCCACAGCATCAGCACAGTCCATCCCCCCCAGAGCAGCAGCAAAGTCCCCCCTCCCTGGAGCAATGGTTATCCCCTTGCCTCAGCAGCAGCACAGTCCCCCCTCCCTATGGTAGCAGCACAGGCCCTCCTCCCCAGAGCAGCGGCACAGTCCCTCCTCCCCAGAGTAGCAGCACATTCTTCCCTCCCCAGAGCAGCAAGACAGTCCCTCCTCCCTATGGTAGCAGCACAGTCCCCCCTCCCAAGAGCAGCGGCACAGTCTAGCCTCCTTACAGCAGTGGCACAGTCTCCCCCCCCCCATCTAGCACATCAGCACAGTCCCCTTTCCCAGAGCTGTGGTACAGTCCCCCCTCCCCAGAACAGTGGCACAGTCCCTCCTCCCCAGAGCAGCAACACATTCTCCCCTCCCCAGAGCAGTGACACAGTCCCACTTCCCCAGAGCAGTGGCACAGTCCCCCCTCCCCAGAACAGTGGCACAGTCCCTCCTCCCCAGAGCAGCAACACATTCTCCCCTCCCCAGAGCAGTGACACAGTCCCACTTCCCCAGAGCAGTGGCACAGTTCCTCTTCCCCAGAGCAGCAACACATTCTCCCCTCCCCAGAGCAGTGACACAGTCCCCCCTCCCCAGAGCAGCAGCACAGTCCCCCCTCCCCAGAGTGGCCCACTCCCCCCTTCCAGGAGCAAGAGCAAAGTCCCTGCTCCCCAGAGCAGCAGTACAGTCTCCCATCCATAGAGCATCGGCACAGTCCCTCCTCACCAGATCAGTGACACAGTCCCACCTCCCTAGAATAACAGCAAAGTGACCCCTCCCCAGAGCAGTGGAACAGTCCCCCCTCCCCAGAGCAGTGCACAGTCCCTCCTCCCCAGAGCAGTGCACAGTCCCTCCTCCCCAGAGCAGCAGCACATTCTCCACTCACCAGAGCAGTGGCCTACTCACCCCTCTCCAGAGCAGCCTGGAGTAATGGTTATCCCCTTTGCCTCAGCAGCAGCACAGTCCCCCCTCCCTATGGTAGCAGCACAGTCCCCCCTCCCAAGAGCAGCGGCACAGTCTACCCTCCCTACAACAGTGGCACAGTCTCCCCTCCCCGGAGAATTGGCAATCCCCCTCATCCGCATACCCTCGCTGCGCTCGCTATGCTTCAGGCACGGTGGCTCGCTGCGCTCGCCACACTTTCTAAAATTAATTCCACGCCCACGTGGACCCCGGGGTTATGACGTGGTTAGTGGGGATATCATCCTTTATGTATTAGCACAGCTCCAGTTACGTAAATTACGTAATTTGCCTAAGTTAAGTAGTTTATGTAGCCAGCATAGTGGTGTATTGGTATTCTCAATACACCACTATGCAACTACGTAATGGGTGCCCTGCTAATACAGAAGTGCCCAATCTATATTCCCTACCTACATATACAAGCACACAGACATTCTAGGGTTAATTTGTTGGGAGCCAATTGACCTACCAGTATATGTTTGGATTGTGGGAGGAAACCGGAGTACCCGGAGGAAACCCACACAAGTACGGGGAGAATATACAAACTCCGCACAGTTAGAGCCATGGTGGGAATCAAACCCATGATCTCAGTGCTGTGAGGCAGTAATGTAACCATTACACCATCAGTACTGCCCCGTATATATAACACATGGTGGGGATAGAACCCATGACCTCAGCGCTGTGAGGCAGTAATGTAACCATTACACCGTCCGTACTGCCCCGTATATATAACACATGGTGGGGATAGAACCCATGACCTCAGCGCTGTGAGGCAGTAATGTAACCATTACACCGTCCGTACTGCCCTGTATATATAACACATGGTGGGGATAGAACCCATGACCTCAGTGCTGTGAGGCAGTAATGTAACCATTACACCATCCGTACTGCCCCGTATATATAACACATGGTGGGAATAGAACCCATGACCTCAGCGCTGTGAGACAGTAATGTAACCATTACACCGTCCGTACTGCCCTGTATATATAACACATGGTGGGGATAGAACCCATGACCTCAGTGCTGTGAGACAGTAATGCTAACCATTACACCATCCGTACTGCCCTGTATATATAACACATGGTGGGGATAGAGCCCATGACCTCAGCGCTGTGAGGCAGTAATGTAACCATTACACCATCCGTACTGCCCCGTATATATAACACATGGTGGGAATAGAACCCATGACCTCAGCGCTGTGAGACAGTAATGTAACCATTACACCGTCCGTACTGCCCTGTAAATATAACACATGGTGGGGATAGAACCCATGACCTCAGTGCTGTGAGGCAGTAATGCTAACCATTACACCGTCCGTACTGTATATTGTGTATGTATGGATTGGAGTGACAGTCTTACCTTCCAGGCTGATGCTGTTATTTCCAAACCGTTTATAGATGTACGCTGTAAAGTATTCAGAAGGTGGAAGCAATGTCATGCATGAACCCTGTAGAACCAGGAGAAGTATGGCCTCCTGGATCTCTGTGCTGACATGGCCGGGCTCAGATGTCATGTTCAGGATATCCCAAGCATTGAAGCATCCCAGGTCCTAGAAGAAAATTAACTACATTTAACAAGACACATTTTTGTTGGAGCTCAGAGACTCCCATACACATAATGGGGCAATTCAATTGTGGCTCCATTCAGTCATGCATTGATGTGTCCCCAATTAAGCCAAATCATAGACAGTGTTGCTTTGGGCCATTACTTATATCCTCTCACACCTCTCCACTAACCCTTCATTCATTAACTCCACCATCATCCACCACCATCCTAGTCCAGCCACTCCTTGCCTCCTATGAATCACATCCTCCAACACCTCATCCTCCATCCATTAACTCTACCAAGCCTCCAATCTAGTCCCGACACTCCATGCTTCTTACCAGTCATATCATGCCACAACTGTCCACTAATCTTCCATCCATTAACTCTCCCTATCCTCCATCCTAGTCCCACCACTCCTTACCTCCAACCAATCAGATCCTCTGACACCTCTCCACTAATCCCCTATCCATTATTATACCAAACCCCATCCTAGTCCCACCACTCCTAAACGCCAACCAATCAGATCCTCTTACACCTCTCCATTAATCCCCTATCCATTAACTATACCAAACCTTCATCCATTCTAGTCCCACCACTCCTTGCCTCCAACCAATCAGATCCCTGAAACCTCTCAACTAGTCCCCTATCCATTACCTACACCTCCATCCTAGTCCCACCACTCCTTACCTCCAACCAATCAGATCCCTGAAACCTCTCAACTAGTCCCCTATCCATTACCTACACCTCCATCCTAGTCCCACCACTCCTTACCTCCAACCAATCAGATCCCTGAAACCTCTCCACTAACCCCCTATCAATTACCTATACCAAACCTCCATCCTAGTCCCACCACTCCTTATGTCCAACCATTCAGACCCTTTAACACGTCTCCACTAATCCCCTATCCATTAACGATACAAAACCTCCATCTTAGTCCTTACCTCCAACCAATAAGATTCCTGACACCTCTCCATTAAACCCCTATCCCAGTGGTTCCCAAACTGTGTGCCGTGGCACCTTGGGGTACTTGGGTGACTTGCAGTGGTGCCCTGGGTTGGTGATCCATGACCAATTCAAGTTATCTATGTCTAAAGTAATGGTCATATTGTGGATAAACAAAACTTAATCCTGGTTATTACCACAGGAAGAGATATCAATACAATTTACTTATATATATATATATTTTCTGTCTTTCTCAATGAACACTCTTTGGCCTAGGGGTGCCATGAAAAAAATTCAGATGCTTTAGGGTCCTGGGATTCAAAAAAGTTTGGGAACCCCTGCCATATCTATTAACTATATCAAACCTCCATCCTGGTCCCACCACTCCTTACCTCCAACCAATCAGATTTCCAACACCTCTCCATTAATCCCCTATCCATTTACTATACCAAACCTCCATCCTAGTCCCACCGCTGTTTACCTCCAACCAATCAGATTTCCAACACCTCTCCATTAATCCCCTATCCATTTACTATACCAAACCTCCATCCTAGTCCCACCGCTGTTTACCTCCAACCAATCAGATTTCCAACACCTCTCCATTAATCCCCTATCCATTTACTATACCAAACCTCCATCCTAGTCCCACCGCTGTTTACCTACAAACAATCAGATCCTCCGACACCTCTCCCACCACTCCTTACCTCCAACCAATCAATTCCTCCGACACCTCCAGTTCCTCTTCTCCTTATCTTCTATCAGTCAGATCCTTCCAACCTCTCCAATAATACCCCATCTATTATCTCTACCAACCTAAATCCTAGTGCCCCCAAGCCTAACCTCCTAACTGTCAGATGCTCCCATACCATTCCACAAATCCCCATCAATGATCAATGAACTCTACAAAAACTCAGTTCTAATCCAGCCATTCCTTAACCTGTGTACACACGAAGAGATTTTGGCAGGAAATTTTGTCTAGATAGTCAAAATCTCCTAGAAGGTTAGGCAAAATCTCCCAGTTTTTCGAGTCAATATTGTCTAGCATAGATTGCTTACATAGATAGACTGTGCAGGCAATCTTGTTTAGATCATAAGCTATCATTACTTAGACAAAATCGCTTAGTCAAAATCTCCAGTGCATCTAGTCAGAATTGGCCATTAGCCAATATCTCACCGTGTGTATGGAGCTTTACTCCCCCCCCTCCACTCATCCTCCATCATTTAACTAACCGCCATCTTAGTTGGCACATGCCTTACCTCCTAGCAGTCACATCTTCTTCTGTAGCCCCTACTCTAATGCATCATTACACTGGATTGTGAGTCCACCATGAACTACACAAGTTTGTATAGGTGCTGTCTCTTGGCATGCCATGCTATTGACCACATCCCTATCTTGTGTCTGCAACCAACAAGTATCTCAGAATACACAGTCCCACACTGGATAGATAAGATGGGTTTGGCAGCCATATTTGACCCGCTGTCCTCTCCTTTCCATTAGACCAGTGGGACCGCATTCCATAAATAATAATTGTTACATAGAAAACTCACTTACATGACCTTGGGCTTTATAATTCGGGAGTATTGTTGCTATTGTGTGTAGTGTAGCCTCGTCTGCCCCTTCCTCCTCATCCAGAGCATTAGTCGGCCATTCTCCTTCTGTGACAGCGGTGCAGACTCTGGAAGGGTCTGCAATATAATTCAGCAATCCTCCAGATAAGGTAGCAAAGCCCTGGGCATCCAGCTGAGACTCGGGGGATTGGTTCAGTGCAGCAAACAGGACCTTTGGTGTCAGACACTGTGTAGAGAGATGCCACAGTTAGAAATGGATGCTATGAGCAAACTAAAGACTCAAAGGTCTAGTAATGTCTTATTGTACCTGCACCATCTCTGGTGGGGGTGAATGCAGTGCTGCACGCTGGGAAATATGAAGCCGGTTCCCACAGTATGGGCGGGAAAACTTACCGCTTACCATAATTACCGCATTTTTATATGAATGATTTGTTGGACGTTGAATTTCCAATGCAGAGGGTAATGGCATTACCCTATTATTATCCTTTATTTATATGGCGCTACAAGGGTTCCGCAGCACCCAGATACAGAGTACACATAATCAAATTGGAAAACAGTAACTTCCATGTACTTATTGAAGACAATACAGGACAAATACAGGGTAAGTGATAATGGGAACATCAGCCGATTGCTGCAACATAAGTATATTTACTTATTTACTATATACATCCCGCCCTATTTCTTACATTTATAGATTAGAAGAACAATCTGTAGGTGCTGGGAAGTAATTTGAGATCTTCCCTCTGGGTGTAAGCTGCTGTGGAATGTACTTCTACCAGACACCTGCTCTGAGAACGCCATGATAAGGTGGCCGGGGGGGGGGGGGGGGGGGGGGGTTGTAAAGGGAGCTGATTTAGGGCTGATTTCGTGAATTATCCAATTTTCCAGCATAAGTCCATTTTGCAAAGTCGACCAATGTACAGATGAAGCCAGCCTCCCTCTTACTGGCGAATCGCCAGATTGTCTCCGCTGGCGATCAGATGGCGGCTGGCGATTCTTCCGCCATCCCCTGCAAGAGCGAGGTCAGCTCCATCTGTAAGTTCGCATTAAAGTGACGGGGAAAATGATGGATCCATGTTACACATACAACTTGGACAATGTAATGGGTCTGAACCAGAAAGTCAGACAAAAACAGCTCTATAGAGATTGACATAATTACAGCTGTTTTGTGTGTGAGTTATCCTTACACAAGTACACAATTACAGCACACTAACAACAAATAAACATGTTAAAATCATTTCTAACCTTAAAAATGTCAAATTGCTTTCACCTGTCAAAATAGCTCATGTACTGCACATGTAATAGTTTTCTCCATGCAAATCGGACGCACAAGCAGCTTCTACTGATTACAATTATATACAGTGTGCTTATACTCTGTATGTATTTGCCACTCTATCTGCATATAAAAATGTTTTGCTACAGTGTTTCCCAGCCAATCAGTGTAACATTATTTGTTGTGTATGTACAGCTGCAATTTCACACAAAATATATGGACACGATGACTGATGCTGCTTTCCCACTGCAGACCCGTTTTAGTTTACAGGTAATCTTAAATGGTATTTAGCATTCCCACTGCAGCAGATTACAGTTTCAAATGCCATTTAAGTACCATTCCCATTGCAGGTAAAACGTTTTAGCTCTTCAAAACGTTTAGTGCCTGTGACAATGGGTCAGGCCTGTCTTTCCTTGTTGATATATATATATATATATATATATATATATATATATATATATAGATCTATATATATATATATATATATATATATATAGACTGTTTGGTGCCGGGCACACCACCAAATAGGGTTGCTTGTCGGGTGCCTTCGTCAGGGTAACATATAGACGGGAGAAGGACGCAGCACTCCAGACGAAATCTTCAAACAGCAAATAATTTTATTGTGCTCAGCAACGTTTCAATACAAGTATGTATTATCTTCAGTCTCAGGAGCCTGAAGATAATACATACTTGTATTGAAACGTTGCTGAGCACAATAAAATTATTTGCTGTTTGAAGATTTCGTCTGGAGTGCTGCGTCCTTCTCCCGTCTATATATATATATATATATATATATATATATATATATATATATATATATATATATATATATATATATATATATATATATATATAGATCTATAGATCTATGTCTATATATATATATATATATAGATCTATATAGATATATATATCTATATAGATCTATATATAGATAGATATATATCTATCAACAAGGATAGACAGGCAGCTTGGAGGGGGTAGAGGGGGGAAGCTGTCCCCGGGTGCTGTGGGGGTAGAGGGGGGAAGCTGTCCCCAGGTGCTGCGGGAGGAGGGGGGTCCCTGCTGCTGCTGCTGAGGGGAGAGGGGGTACCTGTCAGCCTGACACGGCGCTGCCGCTGCTGTATCTCCCCCCCGGCGGCCGGTCCTTGCGGCGTATGTACAGTCAGTGTCGGCGGTCCCTCTGGCGCAGGGGAAATAAGTACTATTTCCCCTGCGCCAGAGGGACCGCCGACACTGACTGTACATCCGCCGCAAGAACCGGCCGCCGGGGGGGAGATACAGCAGCGGCAGCGGCCGCCGGGGGGGGAGATACAGCAGCGGCAGCGCCGTGTCAGGCTGACAGGTACCCCCTCTCCCCTCAGCAGCAGCAGGGACCCCCCTCCTCCCGCAGCACCTGGGCACATCTTGCCCAGCGCTGCACACTGTGGACCCGCTGCGGGTGCCTGCACCCGCAGCGGGACCATGTACACCGCCATTTACACGGGACCCGTGTAAAAGGGGTATAACAGGACGGGGGCGAGGGGGAGGGGGGGGCGGGGGGCAGCGGGGCGTACCGCCGGGCTGAAAGTGGTTAATCTTTCAGCCCGGCAGCGTACACACACGGAGATGATTGCTGAAAAAAATCAGCAATCATCTCTACCGTTTAAAGATGCATTCCCATTGCATCTTAAACGGTAGATTACCGTGCAAATCCCTGCTCTGAAAACGGGTTGAAATACCGTTTAACTTTAAACGGTATTTCAACTCTGGCGCTTTCCCACTGCAGCCTTAAACGGTATTTTGCCCTCAAAAATCGGCAAAATCCCGTTTTAAGGCTGCAGTGGGAAAGGGGCATTAAGCAATTTGTCTGAACGCCCATTTTGTCTACCAGTATTTGGGAACAAAGGGTTGTTTGCCATTTGCTCCCAGACAATACCAGATGTTTGTTCTAACTAGAGAGATTGGACAGATAATCTTATAGTGTGTATCCAACCTTACATAAGACTTCTGACAGGAGAAGTGAGTAACACAATTTGGGTTGGGATCATTTGGTCTACAGCATTATGGTCGACAGTCATTAGGTCGACACCATTAGGTCGTCATGGGAAAAGGTCGACATGGGTCTAGGTCGAAAGGTCATTAGTTTGACATTGTCTAGGTCGACAGTCAAAATGTCGACATGGGGTTTTTCACTATTTTTTTATCTGGATGTCAACACAGTTGACATGGACACAGTTTAAAGTGCACCAAATCCCCTCGCATCGCTTGAGGCACTCGCTATGCGTCGGGCATGGAGCTAATCTGTCGACCTAATGACTGTCGACCATAATGCTGAAGACCAAGTGACGGCATCCCCACAGATTACCTCCTCACAGGACTGGATACTGCATTAGGCAGCGAGTCACCGCTCAGTAGCATTAATATTAGGCAATAGGTAAGGATCTGAGTGACGTTAACAAGAGTCACATTGTGATGGGTAGGAGTATCCCCAAACCGGGCGGTCTTGTGGGGTGTTCCCGGTATGCAGTGATTAGTGCAGGCAAGTAGAGTGCAGGTAGGTAGAGTACAGGTAGGTAGAGTACAAGTAAGAAGAGTAGGTAAGGTGAGTATTAAGGTGAGTAGAGTGCAGGAAGGCAGAGTGCAGGTAGGTAGCGTGCATGTAAGTAGAGTACAGGTAGGTAGAGAGCAGGTAAGTAGACTGCAGGTAAGAAGAGTAGGTAGAGTACAGGTAAGTAGAGCAAAGCTAAGTAGAGTACAGGTAAGAAGAGTACAGGTGAGTAGATTGCAGGTAGGCAGAGCACCTGTAAGTAGAGTGCAGGCATGTGGAGTGCAGGTAAGTACAGTGCATGTAAGTAGAGTACAGGTAGGTAGAGTGTAGGTAGGTAGAGTACAGGTAAGAAGAGTAGGTAAGGTGAGTAGCAAGGTGAGTAGAGTGCAGGAAGGCAGAGTGCAGGTAGGTAGAGAACAAGAAGGTAGAGTACAGGTAGGAAGAGCACAGGTAATTAGACTGCAGGCAGGTAGAGTGCACATAGGTAGAGCATAGGTAATTAGATTGCAGGCAGGTATACAGTAGGTAGAGTACAGGTAAGTAGAGTGCAGGTAGGTAGAGTACAGGTAAGTAGAGTGCAGGTAGGTAGAGTACAGGTAAGAAGAGTGCAGGTGAGTAGAGTGCAGGTAGGTAGAAGAGAACAAGTAGGTAGAATACAGGTAAGAAGAGTGCAGGTAGGTAGAGTACAAGTAAGAAGAGTAGGTAAGGTGAGTAAAGTGCAGGAAGGCAGAGTGCATGTAAGTAGAGTACAGGTAGGTAGAGTGCAGGTAAGTAGACTGCAGGTAAGAAGAGTACAAGTAGGTAGAGTACAGGTAGGTAGAGCAAAGCTAAGTAGAGTACAGGTAAGAAGAGTACAGGTGAGTAGAGTGCAGGTAGGCAGAGCACCTGTAATTAGAGTGCAGGCATGTGGAGTGCAGGTAGATAGAGTGCATGTAAGTAGAGAACAGGTAGGTAGAGTGCAGGTAAGAAGAGTAGGTAAGGTGAGTAGTAAGGTGAGTAGAGTGCAGGTAGGTAGAGAACAAGAAGGTAGAGTACAGGTAGGAAGAGCACAGATAATTTGACTACAGGCAGGTAGAGTGCATGTAGGCAGAGCACAGGTAATTAGAGTGCAGGCAGGTATATTGCATATAGGTAGAGTACAGGTAAGTAGAGTGCAGGTAGGTAGAGTACAGGTAAGAAGAGTGCATGTGAGTAGAGTGCAGGTAGTTAGGAAAGAACAAGTAGGTACTGTACAGGTAGTGTACAGGTAAGAAGAGTGCAGGTACGTAGAGTACAAGTAAGAAGAGTAGGTAAGGTGAGTAGTAAGGTGAGTAGAGTGCAGGAAGGCAGAGTTCAGGTAGGTAGAGTGCATGTAAGTAGGGTACAGGTAAGTAGACTACAGGTACAAGTAGGTAGAGTACAGGTAGGTAGAGAAAAGCTAAGTAGAGTACAGGTAGGTATAGTACAGGTAAGAAGAGTGCAGGTGAGTAGAGTGCCAGTAGGTAGGAAAAGAACAGGTAGGTAGAGTATGGGTAGATAGAGTGCAGGTAGGTAGAGAACAAGAAGGTAGAGTACAGGTAGGAAGAGCACAGATAATTGGACTGCAGGTAGGTAGAGTGCATGTAGGCAGAGCATAAATAAATAATAATTAGAGTGCAGGCAGGTATATTTCAGATAGGTAGAGTACAGGTAAGTAAAGTGCAGGTAGGTAAAGTACAGGTAACAAGAGTACAGGTGAGTAGTAGGTAGGAAGCGAACAAGTAGGTAGAGTACAGTTAAGAAGAGTACAGGTAAGTAGAGTGCACGTAGGTAGAGTGCATGTAGGCAGAGCACAGGTAATTAGAGTGCAGGCAGTTATATTGCAGGTAGGTAGAGTGCAGGTAAGTAAAGTACAGGTAGGTAGAGTAGAGGTAAGAAGAGTACAGGTGAGTAGTGTGCAGGTAGGTAGGAAGGGAACAAGTAGGTAGAGTACAGGTAATTAGAGTACATGCAGGTAACGTGCAGGTAGGTAGAGTACAGGAAAGTAGAGTGGAAGTAGGCAGAGTACAGTTAAGTAGAGTACAGGTAAGTCAAATGCAGATAGGTAGAGTACAGGTAAATAGAGTGCAGGTAGATAGGTAGAGTACATGTAGGTAGAGTACAGGTAGGTAGAGTGCAGATAGGTAGGTAGAGAACAAGCAGGTAGAGTACAAGTAGGAAGAGCACAGGTAATTAAACTGCAGGCAGGGAGAGTGCATGTAGGTAGAGTGCATGTAGGCAGAGCACAGGTAATAAGAGTGCAGGCAGGTATATTGCAGGTAGGTAGAATACAGGTAAGTAGAGTGCAGGTAGGTAGTGTACAGGTAATAAGAGTACAGGTAGGTAGAGTACAGTTAGGAAGATCACAGGTAATTAGAGTGCAGGTAGGTAGGTAGAGTGGAGGTAATTAGAGTGCAGGTAGGAAGAGTACAGGTAGTATAGAACAGGTAAGTAAAGTTCAGGTAGGTAGAGTACAGGTAATTTGAGTACAGGTAAGTAGAGAACAGGTAAGAAGAGTACAGGTAATTTGAGTACAGGTAAGAAGAGTACAGGTGAGTAGAGAACAGGTAAGAAGATTACAGGTGAGTAGAGTGCAGGTAAGTAGAGAACAGGTAGGAAGAGTACAGGTTATAGAGTGCAGGTAAGTAGAGTACAGTTGAGTAGAGAACAGGTAAGAAGATTACAGGTGAGTAGAGTGCAGGTAAGTAGAGAACAGGTAGGTAGTGTACAGGTTGTAGAATGCAGATAAGTAGAGTACAGGTGAGTAGAGTACAGGTGAGTAGAGTACAGGTAAGTAGAGTACAGGTAAGTAGAGTGCAGGTGAGTAGAGTACAGGTAAGTAGAGAACAGGTAAGTAAAGTACAGGTAAGTAGAGTACAGGTAAGTAGAGTACAGGTAAGTAGAATGCAGGTGACTAGAGTGTATGTAGGAAGACTGCAGGTTGCTACAAGTATGTGCATATACGCAATTTCTGCCCACTGCGAATGAGTCTGAATCGGCCCCATGGTGACAGCAGGAAACGTTAGCAGAATATTGTCTTCCCGGACTGGTAATACCGGTGGCACAGCCTGACCTCTGCAATGCCGACCAGGTGCATACCATGTCTCTGGGATACCTTTATACTGTGAGTGACCTGATCTCAGGTAATGAGCAGTAATATGAGCCGGCGATAATAACAGGTAATCAGGTGATATCTATACACAATGCGCAGCTGGGCGCTGAGGCACAGGAAACCCAGGAGTCTCCTGTTATCTGACATGTACGGACGTATCACTTATATCTGACACAGACAGGTGCTGACACAGACAGGCGCTGACAGAGACAAGTGCAGACACAGACAGGTGCTGACACAGACAGCTGCTGACACACACAGGCACTGACAGAGACAGGTGCTGACAGAGACAGGTGCTGACACAGACAGGCGCTGACACATACAGGTGCATACGATGTCTTTGGGATACCTTTATACTGTGAGTGACCTGATCTCAGGTAATGAGCAGTAATATGAGCCGGCGATAATAACAGGTAATCAGGTGACATCTATACACAATGCGCAGCTGGGCGCTGAGGCACAGGAAACCCAGGAGTCTCCTGTTATCTGACATGTACGGACGTATCACTTATATCTGACACAGACAGGTGCTGACACAGACAGGTGCTGACACAGGTTCTCTTCAAATTTTCCTTTATTATGAAATGGTTTAGTGCACAATGCCTTGAACTCTTCCAATGTAGTCCTATAGAAAGTTTCGATAAACGTCCCTTTTGATTTAATTGGAAAAATTCCGACTTGCTCTTTATAGAAGATTTATCTATAGTAAATATCTTTTGTGTTTCCACTGGGGAATTATTTTCTATTGAGTTCGTTAAGGGCATTCAAAGCTTCATCATCTTTAGAGTCCAACGTTACTGCAGGGTCCAACAATACTAGATCTGGAAGGCTGTCAGGACTGTCATTTATGTCATTGTTTGGTCTGCGGTGCCTCTGATTACACAGAGGTGCTGCTGTTGTTATGTTCAGCTTGCAGTACCTCTGTGTGGCCAGAGGTGTTGCTATCATTTCTTGGTCTGCAGTACCTATGGGTGGCCAGAGGTGCTGATGTTGTTATGTTCAGCTTGCAGTACCTCTGTGTGGCCAGAGGTGCTGCTGTCATTTCTTGGTCTGCAGTACCTATGGGTGGCCAGAGGTGCTGCTGTTGGGTTTTGAGAGCAGTTCCAGCTGGTGTAATCAGCTGGACTGGGCTGTTCTCAGAATGCCATTCCCAGCTGCAGCACATATTGATCATGTTCCTGTACCTGAGTCCTGTTACCTTATACCTGTACCTGAGTCATGTTCCCTGGTTCCTGTTCCTGTACCTGAGTCCTGTTACCTGGTTCCTGTTCCTGTACCTGAGTGCTGTTACCTGGTTCCTGTTCCTGTACCTGAGTCATTTTACCTGGTTCCTGTTGCTGTACATGAGTCCTGTTATGTGGTTCCTATACCTGAGTCCTGTTATCTGGTTCCTGTTCCTGAGTCCTGTTACCTGGTTCCTGTTCCTGTACCTAAGTCCTGTTACCTGGTTCCTGTACCTGAGTCCTGTTACCTGGTTCCTGTTCCTGAGTCCTGTTACCTGGTTCCTGTACCTGAGTCCTGTTACTTGGTTCCTGTTCCTGTACCTGAGTCCTGTTCCTGTACCTGAGTCATGTTACCTGGTTCCTGTTCCTGTACCTGAGTCCTGTTCCTGTACCTGAGTCCTGTTACCTGGTTCCTGTTCCTGTACCTGAGTCCTGTTACCTGGTTCCTGTTCCTGTACCTGAGTCCTATTACCTGGTTCCTGTACCTGAGTCCTGTTACCTTATACCTGTACCTGAGTCCTGTTACCTGGTTCCTGTTCCTGTACCTGAGTCCTGTTACCTGGTTCCTGTTCCTGTACCTGAGTCCTATTACCTGGTTCCTGTACCTGAGTCCTGTTACCTTATACCTGTACCTGAGTCCTGTTACCTGGTTCCTGTACCTGAGTCCTGTTACCTGGTTCCTGTTCCTGTACCTGAGTCCTGTTCCTGTACCTGAGTCCTGTTACCTGGTTCCTGCTCCTGTACCTGAGTCCTGTTACCTGGTTCCTGTTCCTGTACCTGAGTCCTATTACCTGGTTCCTGTACCTGAGTCCTGTTACCTTATACCTGTACCTGAGTCCTGTTACCTGGTTCCTGTTCCTGTACCTGAGTCCTGTTACCTGGTTCCTGTTCCTGTACCTGAGTCCTGTTCCTGTACCTGAGTCATGTTACCTGGTTCCTGTTCCTGTACCTGAGTCCTGTTACCTGGTTCCTGTGCCTAAGTCCTGTTACCTGGTTCCTGTTCCTGTACCTGAGTCCTGTTACCTGGTTCCTGTTCCTGTACCTGAGTCCTGTTCCTGTACCTGAGTCCTGTACCTGAGTCCTGTTACCTGGTTCCTGTACCTGAGTCCTGTTACCTTATACCTGTACCTGAGTCCTGTTACCTGGTTCCTGTACCTGAGTCCTGTTACCTGGTTCCTGTTCCTGTACCTGAGTCATGTTACCTGGTTCCTGTTCCTGTACCTGAGTCCTGTTACCTGGTTCCTGTGCCTGAGTCCTGTTACCTGGTTCCTGTTCCTGTACCTGAGTCCTGTTACCTGGTTCCTGTTCCTGTACCTAAGTCCTGTTCCTGTACCTGAGTCCTGTTACCTGGTTCCTGTACCTGAGTTCTGTTACCTTATACCTGTTCCTGTACCTGAGTCCTTTTACCTGGTTCCTGTTCCTGTACCTGAGTCCTGTAACCTGGTTCCTGTGCCTGTACCCGAGTCCTGTTCCTGTACCTGAGTCATGTTACCTGGTTCCTGTTCCTGTACCTAAGTCCTGTTACCTGGTTCCTGTGCCTGAGTCCTGTTACCTGGTTCCTGTGCCTGAGTCCTGTTACCTGGTTCCTGTACCTGAGTCCTGTTACCTGGTTCCTGTTCCTGTACCTGAGTCCTGTTCCTGTACATGAGTTCTGTTACCTGGTTCCTGTTCCTGTACCTGAGTCCTGTTACCTGGTTCCTGTACCTGAGTCCTGTTGCCTTATACCTGTACGTGTTCATGTACCTGAGTCCTGTTACCTGGTTCCTGTACCTGAGTGCTGTTACCTTATACCTGTACCTGAGTCCTGTTACCTGGTTCCTGTTCCTGTACCTGAGTCCTGTTACCTGGTTCCTGTACCTGAGTCCTGTTACCTGGTTCCTGTATCTGAGTACTGTTACCTGGTTCCTGTTCCTGTACCTGAGTCCTGTTACCTGGTTCATGTACCTGAGTCCTGTTCCTGTACCTGAGTCCTGTTACCTGGTTCCTGTTCCTGTACCTGAGTCCTGTTACCTGGTTCCTGTAACTGAGTCCTGTTACCTTATACCTGTTCCTGTACCTGAGTCCTGTTACCTGGTTCCTGTTCCTGTACCTGAGTCCTGTTACCTGGTTCCTGTTCCGGTACCTGAGTCCTGTTACCTTATACCTGTTCCTGTACCTGAGTCCTGTTACCTGCTTCCTGTTCCTGTACCTGAGTCCTGTTACCTGGTTCCTGTTCCTGTACCTGAGTCCTGTTACCTTGTTCCTGTACCTGAGTCCTGTTACCTGGTTCCTGTTCCTGTACCTGAGTCCTGTTACCTGGTTCCTGTTCCTTTACCTGAGTCCTGTTCCTTTACCTGAGTCCTGTTCCTGTACCTGAGTCCTGTTACCTGGTTACTGTACCTGAGTCCTGTTACCTTATACCTGTTCCTGTACCTGAGTCCTGTTACCTGGTTACTGTACCTGAGTCCTGTTACCTGGTTCCTGTTCCTTTACCTGAGTCATGTTACCTGGTTCCTGTACCTGAGTCCTGTTACCTGGTTCCTGTTCCTGTGCCTGAGTCCTGTTACCTGGTTCCTGTTCCTGTACCTGAGTCCTATTACCTGGTTCCTGTTCCTGTACCTGAGTCCTGTTACCTGGTTCCTGTTCCTGTGCCTGAGTCCTGTTACCTGGTTCCTGTTCCTGTACCTGAGTCCTGTTACCTGGTTCCTGTTCCTGTACCTAAGTCCTGTTCCTGTACCTGAGTCCTGTTACCTGTTTCCTGTTCCTGTACCTGAGTTCTGTTACCTGGTTCCTGTACCTGAGTCCTGTTACCTTATACCTGTACCTGTTCCTGATTTATTATCCTCATAAAGCAGTGAGTTTCATCCATCCTGCCTCCGTTCTTCTGTTCCTCCAGCAAGTATATTTCAATCAGTTTTGCAGTCCACTGGGACGCCTCACAAAGACACCGACAACAGCACACCTTGATAAAGCTGGTGCTGAGTCCAGTGAAACGCGTTGGTGCCTTCCAGAACCAGTATTGTTGGACCCTCCAGTAACGTTGGACCCACCTGCTGATTTCTCGGACCACCTGGTCCCCCCAAGTTTGGATGTCTTTGACTAAATTGCACCTGGCTTAATTGGATATAAATTGCTGAGAGGTTGTAGACCCATCAAAACCACCTAGAAGGGACTCTCTCATACAGCACTCCAGGAAAATACACTGTGTGGACTCCATCACCAACCGAGACTGCTGCTATTGTGGACAGTGCAGGTTATATTCCAACCCCATAATTTCAGCGCTGCTATTTGTTTTTGTCTTGGCTATTGTTATTAGGGGGCTGACCATCTCCTACCCAGCAGCTGCTTTTAAGACAACAACCCATGATTTAAGTGCTCTTTGGTTCCTATACCCAGTATTAAGGAACCATTGTTTCCAACGTTCCAGAACCATTAGACATAACCTCACGTTTTCTCTTTCTGTGTAATCATGTTGTCAGGCTAAATAAACAAGATTAGAAGCATTACATAATGCACAGGGCGTGTCGCGGACACCGTGCACACAACGAGTGGTTTCTCATTCTCCCGTGTTACATAACTTGGGGAATTCCAGCATCCTCGTGGCTCCGAGAGACAAGGAACATTCTAGGTCACCTGCACTGCAGGAGACTGAAGCTAAAATGACCAGGAAATAAATACATTTTACATTTAATAAAATATCCACCAGTTGTTGCCTATAAACTAGAGGGCCGATTCAGGGCAATTCATTATAAGGCGAAATCGCCCCCTCCCCAATGTTCGGGTTTTGTGTATACGCAAATTTGTCACATTACTGTACTAAAAGGTTCACTGAGGAACAGTCGGAGTTACTTTCATTGCTGCTTCCATGACAGCGCTGTATGGTGACGCGGCAGGAGGAGCCTATTACACGCAGACGCCACCTGCTTCCAAGACAGCACTGTATGGTGACGCGGCAGGAGGAGCCTATTACACGCAGACGCCACCTGCTTCCAAGACAGCACTGTATGGTGACGCGGCAGGAGGAGCCTATTACACGCAGACACCACCTGCTTCCATGACAGCGCTGTAGGGTGATGCGGCAGGAGGAGCCTATTACAGTCAGACGCCACCTGCTTCCATGACAGCGCTGTATGGTGACATGGCAGGAGGAGCCTATTACACGCAGACGCCACCTGCTTCCATGACAGCACTGTAGGGTGACGCGGCAGGAGGAGCCTATTACACGCAGACACACCTGCTTCCATGACAGCGCTGTATGGTGACGCGGCAGGAGGAGCCTATTACACGCAGACGCCACCTGCTTCCAAGACAGCACTGTATGGTGACGCGGCAGGAGGAGCCTATTACACGCAGACGCCACCTGCTTCCAAGACAGCACTGTATGGTGACGCGGCAGGAGGAGCCTATTACACGCAGACACCACCTGCTTCCATGACAGCGCTGTAGGGTGATGCGGCAGGAGGAGCCTATTACAGTCAGACGCCACCTGCTTCCATGACAGCGCTGTATGGTGACATGGCAGGAGGAGCCTATTACAGGCAGACGCCACCTGCTTCCATGACAGCACTGTAGGGTGACGCGGCAGGAGGAGCCTATTACACGCAGACACACCTGCTTCCATGACAGCGCTGTATGGTGACGCGGCAGGAGGAGCCTATTACACGCAGACGCCACCTGCTTCCATGACATCACTGTAGGGTGACATGGCAGGAGGAGCCTATTACACGCAGACACACCTGCTTCCATGACAGTGATGTATGGTGATGCAGCAAGAGGAGCCTATTACACGCAGACGCCACCTGCTTCCATGACAGCGCTGTAGGGTGACGCGGCAGGAGGAGCCTATTACACGCAGACGCCACCTGCTTCCATGACAGTGATGTATGGTGATGCAGCAGGAGGAGCCTATTACACGCAGACGCCACCTGCTTCCATGACAGCGCTGTATGGTGACACGGCAGGAGGAGCCTATTACACGCAGACGCCACCTGCTTCCATGACAATGCTGTATGGTGACGCGGCAGGAGGAGCCTATTACACGCAGACGCCACCTGCTTCCATGACAGTGATGTATGGTGACGCGGCAGGAGGAGCCTATTACAGGCAGACGCCACCTGCTTCCATGACAGCACTGTAGGGTGACGCGGCAGGAGGAGCCTATTACACGCAGACGCCACCTGCTTCCAAGACAGCGCTGTATGGTGACGCGGCAGGAGGAGCCTATTACAGGCAGACGCCACCTGCTTCCATGACAGTGATGTATGGTGACGCGGCAGGAGGAGCCTATTACACGCAGACGCCACCTGCTTCCATGACATCACTGTAGGGTGACGCAGCAGGAGGAGCCTATTACACGCAGACACACCTGCTTCCATGACAGCGCTGTATGGTGACGCGGCAGGAGGAGCCTATTACACGCAGACGCCACCTGCTTCCATGACAGTGATGTATGGTGACGCGGCAGGAGGAGCCTATTACACGCAGACGCCACCTGCTTCCATGACATCACTGTATGGTGACGCGGCAGGAGGAGCCTATTACACGCAGACGCCACCTGCTTCCATGACAGTGATGTATGGTGACGCGGCAGGAGGAGCCTATTACAGGCAGACGCCACCTGCTTCCATGACAGCACTGTAGGGTGACGCGGCAGGAGGAGCCTATTACACGCAGACGCCACCTGCTTCCATGACAGTGATGTATGGTGATGCAGCAAGAGGACATCTCTGTCCTACAATGCAGATCCATGGCCTCTCCAGTCCCCTAAACAGCAGTACATGCCTCCAAAATGACAGCAGACATGAAATCACTAAGATTCTGAAAACACCACGTTTTGCCCTTCTGCTCCATGGGAGGTTTTCCTCCTATCTGAGCTCGCCTTAGGAAATCTGCACTGCGGTTTGATAGGTGTACTGCACAAGTCAAACTCCCAACCTGCCACTGTCCCCGGAGCGGGTCACCCCCCTCCAGAGTGACCCCTGCCCAGGCTGAGGCCCAGGGCTGTCCCCAAAGCCCATTAGGTGGTGGGCACCGAGCTGATAAATGGTGAAAAATAGAACAAACTATTGTGTATTGTTGTGGATCTACAAATCCCAGCAAGCCTGCACCACATGCAGGGACTGGGAGAACCATAAGTCCCAGCATGTGGGGCATTAAAGGGCCTGCTGGGACTTATAGTCCCACAACAGTAAAAATAGTTAATTTTACTCGCAGATATTATAGTTATGTCACTGGGTTCCTGTGGAATAAAATCCTACTCCCGCTGTCTTCTGTGCTTCTCCGGCTACACAGGAACGCTGGACAGACTCTGCAATATTCTGTTTACATCTGTGGCTCCACCCAAATACCGGAAGTTAGCCCCGCCCACCAGCCAGTCATGATCGGTCATTGGAACTTCTCTGAACATGATTGGCTGGTGGGCAGGGCTAACGCCCGGTCTTTGGGTGGAGCCACAGATGTAAACAGGATATCGATGAGTCTGTTCAGCGTTCCTGTGTAGCCGGAGAAGCACAGAAGTCAGCGGGAGTAGGATTCCTTTCCATAGGAACCCCAAATGGATTCTACATGATTCTGTCAAATTTGCCAGTCAAAACCTGGTCTATTTTCTTTGCGATTTTTGGTACCGTTTACCAGAAATTACACCCTATTAAATTTGCGAGTTAGATACTGTATAATGGGAAAACATCTGGATGTGAATTGAAGTGTAATAAAAAAAAAAACAAAGGTCTAAAAATTACACTCTATTAAATCTCGCCCGAGATGTGGAGAATACATTGTACAGAGGAGCCAACATCAGGATGCAGGTGCCGAATTTGGCAAGTATCATTTTGTAGTAATGTCATTCTGTGTAGTGATCTCATTCTGTACTGATCTCATTCTGTGTAGTGATCTCATTCTGTAGTCATATCATTCTGTAGTGATGTCATTCTGTAGTGATATCATTATGTACTGATCTCATTAAGTACTGATCTCATTCTGCAGTGATCTCATTCTGAAGTGATGTCATTCTGTAGTGATGTCATTCTGTAGTGATATCATTATGTACTGATCTCATTCTGTGTAGTGATATCATTCTGTAGTGATCTCATTCTGTAGTGATGTCATTCTGTAGTGATCTCATTCTGTAGTGATATCATTATGTACTGATCTCATTCTGTGTAGTGATATCATTCTGTAGTGATGTCATTCTGTAGTGATGTCATTCTGTAGTGATGTCATTCTGTAGTGATATCATTATGTACTGATCTCATTCTGTGTAGTGATATCATTCTGTAGTGATCTCATTCTGTAGTGATCTCATTCTGTGTAGTGATGTCATTCAGCAGTGATCTCATTCTGTGTAGTGATATCATTCTGTGTAGTGATCTCATTCTGTAGTGATGTCATTCTGTAGTGATATCATTATGTACTGATCTCATTCTGTGTAGTGATATCATTCTGTAGTGATGTCATTCTGTAGTGATGTCATTCTGTAGTGATATCATTATGTACTGATCTCATTCTGTGTAGTGATATCATTCTGTAGTGATGTCATTCTGTAGTGATGTCATTCTTAGTGATGTCATTCTGTAGTGATATCATTCTGTAGTGATATCATTCTGTAGTGATGTCATTATGACTCCATGGCATCATATCGTATACTTTCCATCACCCCTTTAGTTTGTTTTATATATATATATGTAGCACCCTTCACATTTATTATTACCTCTTACTGAGGTAAGTCTTATCACATATAATTTCCCCTATCCCTTTTACTTTCACTTCATTTCACACTAATGTGATGCCATGGGGTGGCTCTGCTGGGCTGGCCTGGGGGGTCCTGTGCCCTGGACCTGTCTCAGAGTAGTGTTAGGGACCTCCTATTGAGGTAACCTGGACGCGGTGGACAAGCCCATAATAATGGCCATCATTATGCTAATAACCTCCAATGCAATATAGCAAAGATATTAAAAGGTCTAGCATTTATATTTAGTGTGCACCTGCAAACTCCTCCTCCTGCTTGCTGCACTACAGGTCTCAGCAGGTAGCACCTCATATGTCCAGGGTGTGCAGTTTAGGGCCCCTCCCCCTATGTGATATCATTATGTACTGATCTCATTCTGTGTAGTGATATCATTCTGTAGTGATCTCATTCTGTGTAGTGATATCATTCTGTAGTGATGTCATTCTGTAGTGATGTCATTATGTACTGATCTCATTCTGTGTAGTGATATCATTCTGTAGTGATCTCATTCTGTAGTGATGTCATTCTTAGTGATGTCATTCTGTAGTGATATCATTCTGTAGTGATCTCATTCTGTAGTGATGTCATTCTTAGTGATGTCATTCTGTAGTGATATCATTATGTACTGACCTCATTCTGTAGTGATGTCATTCTGTAGAGATGTCATTCTGTAGTGATGTCATTCTTAGTGATGTCATTCTGTAGTGATATCATTCTGTAGTGATCTCATTCTGTAGTGATGTCATTCTTAGTGATGTCATTCTGTAGTGATATCATTATGTACTGACCTCATTCTGTAGTGATGTCATTCTGTAGAGATGTCATTCTGTAGTGATGTCATTCTTAGTGATGTCATTCTGTAGTGATATCATTCTGTAGTGATCTCATTCTGTAGTAATGTCATTCTTAGTGATGTCATTCTGTAGAGATATCATTATGTACTGATCTCATTCTGTGTAGTGATATCATTATGTACTGATCTCATTCTGTAGTGATGTAATTCTGTAGTGATGTCATTCTGTAGTGATCTCATTCTGTAGTGATGTCATTCTGCAGTGATATCATTATGTACTGATCTCATTCTGTGTAGTGATGTCATTTTGTAGTGATGTCATTCTGTAGAGATATGATTATGTACTGATCTCATTCTGTGTGGTGATATCATTCTGTAGTGATCTCATTCTGTAATGATGTCATTCTGTAGTGATATCATTATGTACTGATCTCATTCTGTAGTGATGTCATTCTGTAGTGATGTCATTCTGTAGAGATATCATTATGTACTGATCTCATTCTGTGTAGTGATATCATTCTGTAGTGATGTCATTCTGTAGTGATGTCATTCTGTAGTGATATCATTATGTACTGATCTCATTCTGTGTAGTGATGTCATTCTGTAATGATGTCATTCTGTAGGGATGTTTGTGGTGACTTCACCAGAGTAACAGACGGTACATGAAAGTGATCTCTCTTCGACTTTGTTGTCACTCTTTATTAAGCTCTCTCTTTAACTCTCTCCCTCTCTCCTCCCCTCTCACCTTTATCCCTTTACCTCTCTCGCTCTGTTTATCTATTTCGCTATTTCCCCCTCTCTCCCTAGCCCCTCTGTTTGTCTTATACTCTCTCTTTACCTTCAGTGCTCTCCCCATCTTTCACTTCCACACTCTACTACTCCCACATCCTCTACCCCTCACCCCCCCCCCACCCCATCCATTTCCCTTATCATCCTCCCCCTCTCTTCACCCCACTTCTCCCCTCCACAATGGACAGGTCGGTGAGATGCTCCAAGATTTCCTGAGAATTCTGCAACATTGCTTTTGCATTGAATAGAATTAGAAACGTACAGTATAACACCTGTCCTGTAACTGTCACTTACCTATACTGAGACCCCTCACCCTATAACACCTGTCCTGTACCTCTCACTGACCTACACTGAGACCCCTCACCCTATAACACCTGCCCTGTACCTGTAGTGACCTATACTCAGACCCCTCACCCTATAACACCTGTATTGTACCTGTCACTGACCTATACTGAGACCCCTCACCCTATAACACCTGTCCTGTACCTCTCACTGACCTACACTGAGACCCCTCACCCTATAACACCTGTCCTGTACCTGTAGTGACCTATACTGAGAGCCCTCACCCTATAACACCTGTTCTGTACCTGTCACTTACCTATACTGAGACCCCTCACCCTATAACACCTGTCCTGTACCTGTCACTGACCTATACTGAGACCACTCACCCTATAACACCTGTCCTGTAACTGTCACTGACCTACACTGAGACCCCTCACCCTATAACACCTGTCCTGTACCTGTAGTGACCTATACTGAGACCCCTCACCCTATAACACCTGTTCTGTACCTGTCACTTACCTATACTGAGACCCCTCACCCTATAACACCTGTCCTGTACCTGTCACTGACCTATACTGAGACCCCTCACCCTATAACACCTGTCCTGTACCTGTCACTGACCTATACTGAGACCCCTCACCCTATAACACCTGTCCTGTCCCTGTCACTGACCTATACTGAGACCCCTCACCCTATAACACCTGTTCTGTACCTGTCACTTACCTATACTGAGACCCCTCACCCTATAACACCTGTCCTGTACCTGTCACTGACCTATACTGAGACCCCTGACCCTATAACACCTGTCCTGTAACTGTCACTGACCTATACTGAGACCCCTCACCCTATAATACCTGTCCTGTACCTGTCACTGACCTATGCTGAGACCCCTCACCCTATAACATCTGTCCTGTACCTCTCACTGACCTACACTGAGACCCCACATCCTATAACACCTGTCCTGTAACTGTCACTTACCTATACTGAGACCCCTCACCCTATAACACCTGTCCTGTACCTGTCACTGACCTATACTGAGACCCCTCACCCTATAACATCTGTCCTGTAACTGTCACTTACCTATACTGAGACCCCTCACCCTATAACACCTGTCCTGTACCTGTCACTGACCTATACTGAGACCCCTCACCCTATAACATCTGTCCTGTACCTGTACAGACCTAAACTGAGACCCCTCACCCTATAACACCTGTCCTGTACCTGTCACTGACCTATACTGAGACCCCTCACCCTATAACATCTGTCCTGTACCTCTCACTGACCTACACTGAGACCCCTCATCCTATAACACCTGTCCTGTACCTGTAGTGACCTATACTGAGACCCCTCACCCTATAACACCTGTCCTGTACCTGTAGTGACCTACACTGAGACCCCTCACCCTATAACACCTGTCCTGTACCTGTCACTGACCTATACTGAGACCCCTCAGCCTATAACACCTGTCCTGTACCTGTAGTGACCTATACTGACACCCCTCACCCTATAACACCTGTCCTGTACCTGTCACTGACCTATACTGAGACCCCTCACCCTATAACACCTGTCCTGTACCTGTCACTGACCTACACTGAGACCCCTCACCATATAACACCTGTTCTATACCTGTAGTGACCTATACTGAGACCCCTGACCCTATAACACCTGTCCTGTACCTGTAGTGACCTATACTGAGACCCCTCACCCTATAACACCTGTCCTGTACCTGTCACTTACCTATACAGAGACCCTCACCCTATAACACCTGTCCTGTACCTGTCACTGACCTATACTGAGACCCCTCACCCTATAACACCTGTCCTGTACCTGTCACTGACCTATACTGAGACCCCTCACCCTATAACACCTGTCCTGTACCTCTCACTGACCTACACTGAGACCCCTCACCCTATAATACCTGTCCTGTACATGTAGTGACCTATACTGAGACCCTCACCCTATAGCACCTGTCCTGTACCTGTAGTGACCTATACTGAGACCCCACATCCTATAACACCTGTCCTGTACCTGTCACTGACCTGTACTGAGACCCCTCACCCTATAATACCTGTCCTGTACCTGTCACTGACCTATACTGAGACCCCTTCACCCTATAACACCTGTCCTGTACCTGTCACTGACCTATACTGAGACCCCTCACCCTATAATACCTGTCCTGTACCTGTCACTGACCTATACTGAGACCCCCTCACCCTATAACACCTGTCCTGTACCTGTCACTGACCTATACTGAGACCCCTCACCCTATAACACCTGTCCTGTACCTGTAGTGACCTATACTGAGACGCCTCACCCTATAACACCTGTCCTGTACCTGTCACTGACCTATACTGAGACCCCTCACCCTATAACACCTGTCCTGTACCTGTCACTGACCTATACTGGGACCCCACATCCTATAACACCTGTCCTGTACCTGTCACTGACCAATACTGAGACCCCTCACCCTATAACACCTGTCCTGTACCTGTCACTGACCAATACTGAGACCCCTCACCCTATAACACCTGTCCTGTACCTGTCACTGACTTATACTGAGACCCCTCACCCTATAATACCTGTCCTGTACCTGTCACTGACCTATACTGAGACCCCTCACCCTATAACACCTGTCCTGTACCTGTCACTGACCTATACTGAGACCCCTCACCCTATAACACCTGTCCTGTCCTGTACCTGTCACTGACCTATACTGAGACCCCTTAACCTATATCACCTGTCCTGTACCTGTCACTGACCAATACTGAGACCCCTCACCCTATAACACCTGTCCTGTACCTGTCACTGACCAATACTGAGACCCCTCACCCTATAACACCTGTCCTGTACCTGTCGCTGACCTATACTGAGACCCCTCACCCTATAACACCTGTCCTGTACCTGTCACAGATCTGTACTGAGACCCCTCACCCTATAACACCTGTCCTGTACCTGTCACTGACCTATACTGAGACCCCTCACCCTATAACACCTGTCCTGTACCTGTCACTGACCTATACCGAGACCCCTCACCATATAATACCTGTCCTGTACCTGTCACTGACCTATACTGAGACCCCTCACCCTATAACACCTGTCCTGTACCTGTAGTGACCTATACTGAGACCTCTCACCCTATAACACCTGTCCTGTACCTGTCACTGACCTATACTAAGACCCCTCACCCTATAACACCTGTCCTGTACCTGTCACTGACCTATACTGAGACCCCTCACCCTATAACACCTGTCCTGTACCTGTCACTGACCTATACTGAGACCCCTCACCCTATAACACCTGTATTGTACCTGTCACTGACCTATACTGAGACCCCTCACCCTATAACACCTGTCCTGTACCTGTAGTGACCTATACTGAGACCCCTCACCCTATAACACCTGTCCTGTACCTGTCACTGACCTATACTGAGACCCCTCACCCTATAACACCTGTCCTGTACCTGTAACTGACATATACTGAGACCCCTCACACTATAACACCTGTCCTGTACCTGTCACTGACCTATACTGAGACCCCTGACCCTATAACTCCTGTCCTATACCTGTCACTGACCTATACTGAGACCCCTCACCCTATAACACCTGTCCTGTACCTGTCACTGACCTATACTGAGACCCCTCACCCTATAACACCTGTCCTGTACCTCTCACTGACCTACACTGAGACCCCTCACCCTATAACACCTGTCCTGTACCTGTAGTGACCTATACTGAGACCCCACATCCTATAACACCTGTCCTGTACCTGTCACTGACCTGTACTGAGACCCCTCACCCTATAATACCTGTCCTGTACCTGACACTGACCTATACTGAGACCCCCTCACCCTATAACACCTGTCCTGTACCTGTCACTGACCTATACTGAGACCCCTCACCCTATAATACCTGTCCTGTACCTGTCACTGACCTATCCTGAGACCCCTCAACCTATAATACCTGTCCTGTACCTGTCACTGACCAATACTGAGACCCCTCACCCTATAACACCTGTCCTGTACCTGTAGTGACCTATACTGAGACCCCTCACCCTATAACACCTGTCCTGTACCTGTCACTGACCAATACTGAGACCCCTCACCCTATAACACCTGTCCTGTACCTGTCACTGATCAATACTGAGACCCCTCACCCTATAACACCTGTCCTGTACCTGTCACTGACCTATACTGAGACCCCTCACCCTATAACACCTGTCCTGTACCTGTCACTGACCTATACTGAGACCCCTCACCCTATAACACCTGTTCTGTCCTGTACCTGTCACTGACCTATACTGAGACCCCTTAACCTATATCACCTGTCCTGTACCTGTCACTGACCAATACTGAGACCCCTCACCCTATAACACCTGTCCTGTACCTGTCACTGACCAATACTGAGACCCCTCACCCTATAACACCTGTCCTGTACCTGTCACTGACCTATACTGAGACCCCTCACCCTATAACACCTGTCCTGTACCTGTCACTGATCTGTACTGAGACCCCTCACCCTATAACACCTGTCCTGTACCTGTTACTGACCTATACTGAGACCCCTCACCCTATAACACCTGTCCTGTACCTGTCACTGACCTATCCTGAGACCCCTCAACCTATAATACCTGTCCTGTACCTGTCACTGACCAATACTGAGACCCCTCACCCTATAACACCTGTCCTGTACCTGTAGTGACCTATACTGAGACCCCTCACCCTATAACACCTGTCCTGTACCTGTCACTGACCAATACTGAGACCCCTCACCCTATAACACCTGTCCTGTACCTGTCACTGACCAATACTGAGACCCCTCACCCTATAACACCTGTCCTGTACCTGTCACTGACCTATACTGAGACCCCTCACCCTATAACACCTGTCCTGTACCTGTCACTGACCTATACTGAGACCTCTCACCCTATAACACCTGTTCTGTCCTGTACCTGTCACTGACCTATACTGAGACCCCTTAACCTATATCACCTGTCCTGTACCTGTCACTGACCAATACTGAGACCCCTCACCCTATAACACCTGTCCTGTACCTGTCACTGACCAATACTGAGACCCCTCACCCTATAACACCTGTCCTGTACCTGTCACTGACCTATACTGAGACCCCTCACCCTATAACACCTGTCCTGTACCTGTCACTGATCTGTACTGAGACCCCTCACCCTATAACACCTGTCCTGTACCTGTTACTGACCTATACTGAGACCCCTCACCCTATAACACCTGTCCTGTACCTGTCACTGACCTATATCGAGACCCCTCACCATATAATACCTGTCCTGTACCTGTCACTGACCTATACTGAGACCCCTCACCCTATAACACCTGTCCTGTACCTGTAGTGACCTATACTGAGACCTCTCACCCTATAACACCTGTCCTGTACCTGTCACTGACCTATACTAAGACCCCTCACCCTATAACACCTGTCCTGTACTTGTCATTGACCTATACTGAGACCCCTCACCCTATAACACCTGTCCTGTACCTGTCACTGACCTATACTGAGACCCCTTACCCTATAACACCTGTATTGTACCTGTCACTGACCTATACTGAGACCCTCACCCTATAACACCTGTCCTGTAACTGTCACTGATCTGTACTGAGACCCCTCACCCTATAACACCTGTCCTGTACCTGTTACTGACCTATACTGAGACCCCTCACCCTATAACACCTGTCCTGTACCTGTCACTGACCTATATCGAGACCCCTCACCATATAATACCTGTCCTGTACCTGTCACTGACCTATACTGAGACCCCTCACCCTATAACACCTGTCCTGTACCTGTAGTGACCTATACTGAGACCTCTCACCCTATAACACCTGTCCTGTACCTGTCACTGACCTATACTAAGACCCCTCACCCTATAACACCTGTCCTGTACTTGTCATTGACCTATACTGAGACCCCTCACCCTATAACACCTGTCCTGTACCTGTCACTGACCTATACTGAGACCCCTCACCCTATAACACCTGTATTGTACCTGTCACTGACCTATACTGAGACCCTCACCCTATAACACCTGTCCTGTAACTGTCACTGACCTATACTGAGACCCCCTCACCCTATAACACCTGTCCTGTACCTGTCACTGACCTATACTGAGACCCCTCAGCCTATAACACCTGTCCTGTACCTGTAGTGACCTATACTGACACCCCTCACCCTATAATACCTGTCCTGTAATTGTCACTGACCTATACTGAGACCCCCTCACCCTATAACACCTGTCCTGTACCTGTCACTGACCTATACTGAGACCCCTCACCCTATAATACCTGTCCTGTACCTGTCACTGACCAATACTGAGAACCCTCACCCTATAACACCTGTCCTGTACCTGTAGTGACCTATACTGAGACCCCTCACCCTATAACACCTGTCCTGTACCTGTCACTGACCAATACTGAGACCCCTCACCCTATAACACCTGTCCTGTACCTGTCACTGACCAATACTGAGACCCCTCACCCTATAACACCTGTCCTGTATCTGTCACTGACCTATACTGAGACCCCTCACCCTATAACACCTGTCCTGTCCTGTACCTGTCACTGACCTATACTGAGACCCCTTAACCTATATCACCTGTCCTGTACCTGTCACTGACCAATACTGAGACCCCTCACCCTATAACACCTGTCCTGTACCTGTCACTGAACAATACTGAGACCCCTCACCCTATAACACCTGTCCTTTACCTGTCACTGACCTATACTGAGACCCCTCACCCTATAACACCTGTCCTGTACCTGTCACTGATCTGTACTGAGACCCCTTACCCTATAACACCTGTCCTGTACCTGTTACTGACCGATACTGAGACCCCTCACCCTATAACACCTGTCCTGTACCTGTCACTGACCTATATCGAGACCCCTCACCATATAATACCTGTCCTGTACCTGTCACTGACCTATACTGAGACCCCTCACCCTATAACACCTGTCCTGTACCTGTAGTGACCTATACTGAGACCTCTCACCCTATAACACCTGTCCTGTACCTGTCACTGACCTATACTAAGACCCCTCACCCTATAACACCTGTCCTGTACTTGTCATTGACCTATACTGAGACCCCTCACCCTATAACACCTGTCCTGTACCTGTCATTGACCTATACTGAGACCCCTCACCCTATAACACCTGTATTGTACCTGTCACTGACCTATACTGAGACCCTCACCCTATAACACCTGTCCTGTAACTGTCACTGATCTGTACTGAGACCCCTCACCCTATAACACCTGTCCTGTACCTGTTACTGACCTATACTGAGACCCCTCACCCTATAACACCTGTCCTGTACCTGTCACTGACCTATATCGAGACCCCTCACCATATAATACCTGTCCTGTACCTGTCACTGACCTATACTGAGACCCCTCACCCTATAACACCTGTCCTGTACCTGTAGTGACCTATACTGAGACCTCTCACCCTATAACACCTGTCCTGTACCTGTCACTGACCTATACTAAGACCCCTCACCCTATAACACCTGTCCTGTACTTGTCATTGACCTATACTGAGACCCCTCACCCTATAACACCTGTCCTGTACCTGTCACTGACCTATACTGAGACCCCTCACCCTATAACACCTGTATTGTACCTGTCACTGACCTATACTGAGACCCTCACCCTATAACACCTGTCCTGTAACTGTCACTGACCTATACTGAGACCCCTCACCCTATAACACCTAACCTGTACCTGTCACTGACCTATACTGAGACCCCTCAGCCTATAACACCTGTCCTGTACCTGTAGTGACCTATACTGACACCCCTCACCCTATAATACCTGTCCTGTAATTGTCACTGACCTATACTGAGACCCCCTCACCCTATAACACCTGTCCTGTACCTGTCACTGACCTATACTGAGACCCCTCACCCTATAATACCTGTCCTGTACCTGTCACTGACCAATACTGAGAACCCTCACCCTATAACACCTGTCCTGTACCTGTAGTGACCTATACTGAGACCCCTCACCCTATAACACCTGTCCTGTACCTGTCACTGACCAATACTGAGACCCCTCACCCTATAACACCTGTCCTGTACCTGTCACTGACCAATACTGAGACCCCTCACCCTATAACACCTGTCCTGTACCTGTCACTGACCTATACTGAGACCCCTCACCCTATAACACCTGTCCTGTCCTGTACCTGTCACTGACCTATACTGAGACCCCTTAACCTATATCACCTGTCCTGTACCTGTCACTGACCAATACTGAGACCCCTCACCCTATAACACCTGTCCTGTACCTGTCACTGACCAATACTGAGACCCCTCACCCTATAACACCTGTCCTGTACCTGTCACTGACCTATACTGAGACCCCTCACCCTATAACACCTGTCCTGTACCTGTCACTGATCTGTACTGAGACCCCTCACCCTATAACACCTGTCCTGTACCTGTTACTGACCGATACTGAGACCCCTCACCCTATAACACCTGTCCTGTACCTGTCACTGACCTATATCGAGACCCCTCACCATATAATACCTGTCCTGTACCTGTCACTGACCTATACTGAGACCCCTCACCCTATAACACCTGTCCTGTACCTGTAGTGACCTATACTGAGACCTCTCACCCTATAACACGTGTCCTGTACCTGTCACTGACCTATACTAAGACCCCTCACCCTATAACACCTGTCCTGTACTTGTCATTGACCTATACTGAGACCCCTCACCCTATAACACCTGTCCTGTACCTGTCACTGACCTATCCTGAGACCCCTCACCCTATAACACCTGTATTGTACCTGTCACTGACCTATACTGAGACCCTCACCCTATAACACCTGTCCTGTAACTGTCACTGATCTGTACTGAGACCCCTCACCCTATAACACCTGTCCTGTACCTGTTACTGACCTATACTGAGACCCCTCACCCTATAACACCTGTCCTGTACCTGTCACTGACCTATATCGAGACCCCTCACCATATAATACCTGTCCTGTACCTGTCACTGACCTATACTGAGACCCCTCACCCTATAACACCTGTCCTGTACCTGTAGTGACCTATACTGAGACCTCTCACCCTATAACACCTGTCCTGTACCTGTCACTGACCTATACTAAGACCCCTCACCCTATAACACCTGTCCTGTACTTGTCATTGACCTATACTGAGACCCCTCACCCTATAACACCTGTCCTGTACCTGTCACTGACCTATACTGAGACCCCTCACCCTATAACACCTGTATTGTACCTGTCACTGACCTATACTGAGACCCTCACCCTATAACACCTGTCCTGTAACTGTCACTGACCTATACTAAGACCCCTCACCCTATAACACCTGTCCTGTACCTGTCACTGACCTATACTGAGACCCCTCAGCCTATAACACCTGTCCTGTACCTGTAGTGACCTATACTGACACCCCTCACCCTATAATACCTGTCCTGTAATTGTCACTGACCTATACTGAGACATCCTCACCCTATAACACCTGTCCTGTACCTGTCACTGACCTATACTGAGACCCCTCACCCTATAATACCTGTCCTGTACCTGTCACTGACCAATACTGAGAACCCTCACCCTATAACACCTGTCCTGTACCTGTAGTGACCTATACTGAGACCCCTCACCCTATAACACCTGTCCTGTACCTGTCACTGACCAATACTGAGACCCCTCACCCTATAACACCTGTCCTGTACTTGTCACTGACCAATACTGAGACCCCTCACCCTATAACACCTGTCCTGTACCTGTCACTGACCTATACTGAGACCTCTCACCCTATAATACCTGTCCTGTACCTGTAGTGACCTATACTGAGACCCCTCACCCTATAACACCTGTCCTGTACCTGTCACTGACCTATACTGAGACCCCTCACCCTATAATACCTGTCCTGTCCTGTACCTGTCACTGACCTATACTGAGACCCCTTAACCTATATCACCTGTCCTGTACCTGTCACTGACCAATACTGAGACCCTTCACCCTATAACACCTGTCCTGTACCTGTCACTGACCAATACTGAGACCCCTCACCCTATAACACCTGTCCTGTACCTGTCACTGACCTATACTGAGACCCCTCACCCTATAACACCTGTCCTGTACCTGTCACTGACCTATACTGAGACCCCTCACCCTATAATACCTGTCCTGTACCTGTCACTGACCAATACTGAGAACCCTCACCCTATAACACCTGTCCTGTACCTGTAGTGACCTATACTGAGACCCCTCACCCTATAACACCTGTCCTGTACCTGTCACTGACCAATACTGAGACCCCTCACCCTATAACACCTGTCCTGTACCTGTCACTGACCAATACTGAGACCCCTCACCCTATAACACCTGTCCTGTACCTGTCACTGACCTATACTGAGACCCCTCACCCTATAACACCTGTCCTGTCCTGTACCTGTCACTGACCTATACTGAGACCCCTTAACCTATATCACCTGTCCTGTACCTGTCACTGACCAATACTGAGACCCCTCACCCTATAACACCTGTCCTGTACCTGTCACTGACCAATACTGAGACCCCTCACCCTATAACACCTGTCCTGTACCTGTCACTGACCTATACTGAGACCCCTCACCCTATAACACCTGTCCTGTACCTGTCACTGATCTGTACTGAGACCCCTCACCCTATAACACCTGTCCTGTACCTGTTACTGACCGATACTGAGACCCCTCACCCTATAACACCTGTCCTGTACCTGTCACTGACCTATATCGAGACCCCTCACCATATAATACCTGTCCTGTACCTGTCACTGACCTATACTGAGACCCCTCACCCTATAACACCTGTCCTGTACCTGTAGTGACCTATACTGAGACCTCTCACCCTATAACACGTGTCCTGTACCTGTCACTGACCTATACTAAGACCCCTCACCCTATAACACCTGTCCTGTACTTGTCATTGACCTATACTGAGACCCCTCACCCTATAACACCTGTCCTGTACCTGTCACTGACCTATCCTGAGACCCCTCACCCTATAACACCTGTCCTGTACCTGTCACTGACCTATACTGAGACCCTCACCCTATAACACCTGTCCTGTAACTGTCACTGATCTGTACTGAGACCCCTCACCCTATAACACCTGTCCTGTACCTGTTACTGACCTATACTGAGACCCCTCACCCTATAACACCTGTCCTGTACCTGTCACTGACCTATATCGAGACCCCTCACCATATAATACCTGTCCTGTACCTGTCACTGACCTATACTGAGACCCCTCACCCTATAACACCTGTCCTGTACCTGTAGTGACCTATACTGAGACCTCTCACCCTATAACACCTGTCCTGTACCTGTCACTGACCTATACTAAGACCCCTCACCCTATAACACCTGTCCTGTACTTGTCATTGACCTATACTGAGACCCCTCACCCTATAACACCTGTCCTGTACCTGTCACTGACCTATACTGAGACCCCTCACCCTATAACACCTGTATTGTACCTGTCACTGACCTATACTGAGACCCTCACCCTATAACACCTGTCCTGTAACTGTCACTGACCTATACTGAGACCCCTCACCCTATAACACCTGTCCTGTACCTGTCACTGACCTATACTGAGACCCCTCAGCCTATAACACCTGTCCTGTACCTGTAGTGACCTATACTGACACCCCTCACCCTATAATACCTGTCCTGTAATTGTCACTGACCTATACTGAGACCCCCTCACCCTATAACACCTGTCCTGTACCTGTCACTGACCTATACTGAGACCCCTCACCCTATAATACCTGTCCTGTACCTGTCACTGACCAATACTGAGAACCCTCACCCTATAACACCTGTCCTGTACCTGTAGTGACCTATACTGAGACCCCTCACCCTATAACACCTGTCCTGTACCTGTCACTGACCAATACTGAGACCCCTCACCCTATAACACCTGTCCTGTACTTGTCACTGACCAATACTGAGACCCCTCACCCTATAACACCTGTCCTGTACCTGTCACTGACCTATACTGAGACCTCTCACCCTATAATACCTGTCCTGTACCTGTAGTGACCTATACTGAGACCCCTCACCCTATAACACCTGTCCTGTACCTGTCACTGACCTATACTGAGACCCCTCACCCTATAATACCTGTCCTGTCCTGTACCTGTCACTGACCTATACTGAGACCCCTTAACCTATATCACCTGTCCTGTACCTGTCACTGACCAATACTGAGACCCTTCACCCTATAACACCTGTCCTGTACCTGTCACTGACCAATACTGAGACCCCTCACCCTATAACACCTGTCCTGTACCTGTCACTGACCTATACTGAGACCCCTCACCCTATAACACCTGTCCTGTACCTGTCACTGATCTGTACTGAGACCCCTCACCCTATAACACCTGTCCTGTACCTGTCACTGACCTATACTGAGACCCCTCACCCTATAACACCTGTCCTGTACCTATCACTGACCTATACCGAGACCCCTCACCATATAATACAAGTCCTGTACCTGTCACTGACCTATACTGAGACCCCTCACCCTATAACACCTGTCCTGTCCTGTACCTGTCACTGACCTATACTGAGACCCCTTAACCTATATCACCTGTCCTGTACCTGTCACTGACCAATACTGAGACCCCTCAGCCTATAACACCTGTCCTGTACCTGTAGTGACCTATACTGACACCCCTCACCCTATAATACCTTTCCTGTAATTGTCACTGACCTATACTGAGACCCCCTCACCCTATAACACCTGTCCTGTACCTGTCACTGACCTATACTGAGACCCCTCACCCTATAATACCTGTCCTGTACCTGTCACTGACCTATCCTGAGACCCCTCAACCTATAATACCTGTCCTGTACCTGTCACTGACCAATACTGAGACCCCTCACCCTATAACACCTGTCCTGTACCTGTAGTGACCTATACTGAGACCCCCTCACCCTATAACACCTGTCCTGTACCTGTCACTGACCAATACTGAGACCCCTCACCCTATAACACCTGTCCTGTACCTGTCACTGACCTATACTGAGACCCCTCACCCTATAATACCTGTCCTGTACCTGTAGTGACCTATACTGAGACCCCTCACCCTATAACACCTGTCCTGTACCTGTCACTGACCTATACTGAGACCCCTCACCCTATAACACCTGTCCTGTCCTGTACCTGTCACTGACCTATACTGAGACCCCTTAACCTATATCACCTGTCCTGTACCTGTCACTGACCAATACTGAGACCCTTCACCCTATAACACCTGTCCTGTACCTGTCACTGACCAATACTGAGACCCCTCACCCTATAACACCTGTCCTGTACCTGTCACTGACCTATACTGAGACCCCTCACCCTATAACACCTGTCCTGTACCTGTCACTGATCTGTACTGAGACCCCTCACCCTATAACACCTGTCCTGTACCTGTCACTGACCTATACTGAGACCCCTCACCCTATAACACCTGTCCTGTACCTGTCACTGACCTATACTGAGACCCCTCACCCTATAACACCTGTCCTGTACCTGTCACTGACCTATACTGAGACCCCTCACCCTATAACACCTGTATTGTACCTGTCACTGACCTATACTGAGACCCCTCACCCTATAACACCTGTCCTGTACCTGTAGTGACCTATACTGAGACCCCTCACCCTATAACACCTGTCCTGTACCTGTCACTGACCTATACTGAGACCCCTCACCCTATAACACCTGTCCTGTACCTGTAACTGACATATACTGAGACCCCTCACACTATAACACCTGTCCTGTACCTGTCACTGACCTATACTGAGACCCCTGACCCTATAACTCCTGTCCTATACCTGTCACTGACCTATACTGAGACCCCTCACCCTATAACACCTGTCCTGTACCTGTCACTGACCTATACTGAGACCCCTCACCCTATAACACCTGTCCTGTACCTCTCACTGACCTACACTGAGACCCCTCACCCTATAACACCTGTCCTGTACCTGTAGTGACCTATACTGAGACCCCACATCCTATAACACCTGTCCTGTACCTGTCACTGACCTGTACTGAGACCCCTCACCCTATAATACCTGTCCTGTACCTGACACTGACCTATACTGAGACCCCCTCACCCTATAACACCTGTCCTGTACCTGTCACTGACCTATACTGAGACCCCTCACCCTATAATACCTGTCCTGTACCTGTCACTGACCTATCCTGAGACCCCTCAACCTATAATACCTGTCCTGTACCTGTCACTGACCAATACTGAGACCCCTCACCCTATAACACCTGTCCTGTACCTGTAGTGACCTATACTGAGACCCCTCACCCTATAACACCTGTCCTGTACCTGTCACTGACCAATACTGAGACCCCTCACCCTATAACACCTGTCCTGTACCTGTCACTGACCAATACTGAGACCCCTCACCCTATAACACCTGTCCTGTACCTGTCACTGACCTATACTGAGACCCCTCACCCTATAACACCTGTCCTGTACCTGTCACTGACCTATACTGAGACCCCTCACCCTATAACACCTGTTCTGTCCTGTACCTGTCACTGACCTATACTGAGACCCCTTAACCTATATCACCTGTCCTGTACCTGTCACTGACCAATACTGAGACCCCTCACCCTATAACACCTGTCCTGTACCTGTCACTGACCAATACTGAGACCCCTCACCCTATAACACCTGTCCTGTACCTGTCACTGACCTATACTGAGACCCCTCACCCTATAACACCTGTCCTGTACCTGTCACTGATCTGTACTGAGACCCCTCACCCTATAACACCTGTCCTGTACCTGTCACTGACCTATACTGAGACCCCTCACCCTATAACACCTGTCCTGTACCTGTCACTGACCTATCCTGAGACCCCTCAACCTATAATACCTGTCCTGTACCTGTCACTGACCAATACTGAGACCCCTCACCCTATAACACCTGTCCTGTACCTGTAGTGACCTATACTGAGACCCCTCACCCTATAACACCTGTCCTGTACCTGTCACTGACCAATACTGAGACCCCTCACCCTATAACACCTGTCCTGTACCTGTCACTGACCAATACTGAGACCCCTCACCCTATAATACCTGTCCTGTACCTGTCACTGACCTATACTGAGACCCCTCACCCTATAACACCTGTCCTGTACCTGTCACTGACCTATACTGAGACCCCTCACCCTATAACACCTGTTCTGTCCTGTACCTGTCACTGACCTATACTGAGACCCCTTAACCTATATCACCTGTCCTGTACCTGTCACTGACCAATACTGAGACCCCTCACCCTATAACACCTGTCCTGTACCTGTCACTGACCAATACTGAGACCCCTCACCCTATAACACCTGTCCTGTACCTGTCACTGACCTATACTGAGACCCCTCACCCTATAACACCTGTCCTGTACCTGTCACTGATCTGTACTGAGACCCCTCACCCTATAACACCTGTCCTGTACCTGTTACTGACCTATACTGAGACCCCTCACCCTATAACACCTGTCCTGTACCTGTCACTGACCTATATCGAGACCCCTCACCATATAATACCTGTCCTGTACCTGTCACTGACCTATACTGAGACCCCTCACCCTATAACACCTGTCCTGTACCTGTAGTGACCTATACTGAGACCTCTCACCCTATAACACCTGTCCTGTACCTGTCACTGACCTATACTAAGACCCCTCACCCTATAACACCTGTCCTGTACTTGTCATTGACCTATACTGAGACCGCTCACCCTATAACACCTGTCCTGTACCTGTCACTGACCTATACTGAGACCCCTTACCCTATAACACCTGTATTGTACCTGTCACTGACCTATACTGAGACCCTCACCCTATAACACCTGTCCTGTAACTGTCACTGATCTGTACTGAGACCCCTCACCCTATAACACCTGTCCTGTACCTGTTACTGACCTATACTGAGACCCCTCACCCTATAACACCTGTCCTGTACCTGTCACTGACCTATATCGAGACCCCTCACCATATAATACCTGTCCTGTACCTGTCACTGACCTATACTGAGACCCCTCACCCTATAACACCTGTCCTGTACCTGTAGTGACCTATACTGAGACCTCTCACCCTATAACACCTGTCCTGTACCTGTCACTGACCTATACTAAGACCCCTCACCCTATAACACCTGTCCTGTACTTGTCATTGACCTATACTGAGACCTCTCACCCTATAACACCTGTCCTGTACCTGTCACTGACCTATACTGAGACCCCTCACCCTATAACACCTGTATTGTACCTGTCACTGACCTATACTGAGACCCTCACCCTATAACACCTGTCCTGTAACTGTCACTGACCTATACTGAGACCCCTCACCCTATAACACCTGTCCTGTACCTGTCACTGACCTATACTGAGACCCCTCAGCCTATAACACCTTTCCTGTACCTGTAGTGACCTATACTGACACCCCTCACTCTATAATACCTGTCCTGTAATTGTCACTGACCTATACTGAGACCCCCTCACCCTATAACACCTGTCCTGTACCTGTCACTGACCTACACTGAGACCCCTCACCCTATAATACCTGTCCTGTACCTGTCACTGACCAATACTGAGAACCCTCACCCTATAACACCTGTCCTGTACCTGTAGTGACCTATACTGAGACCCCTCACCCTATAACACCTGTCCTGTACCTGTCACTGACCAATACTGAGACCCCTCACCCTATAACACCTGTCCTGTACCTGTCACTGACCAATACTGAGACCCCTCACCCTATAACACCTGTCCTGTACCTGTCACTGACCTATACTGAGACCCCTCACCCTATAACACCTGTCCTGTCCTGTACCTGTCACTGACCTATACTGAGACCCCTTAACCTATATCACCTGTCCTGTACCTGTCACTGACCAATACTGAGACCCCTCACCCTATAACACCTGTCCTGTACCTGTCACTGAACAATACTGAGACCCCTCACCCTATAACACCTGTCCTGTACCTGTCACTGACCTATACTGAGACCCCTCACCCTATAACACCTGTCCTGTACCTGTCACTGATCTGTACTGAGACCCCTCACCCTATAACACCTGTCCTGTACCTGTTACTGACCGATACTGAGACCCCTCACCCTATAACACCTGTCCTGTACCTGTCACTGACCTATATCGAGACCCCTCACCATATAATACCTGTCCTGTACCTGTCACTGACCTATACTGAGACCCCTCACCCTATAACACCTGTCCTGTACCTGTAGTGACCTATACTGAGACCTCTCACCCTATAACACCTGTCCTGTACCTGTCACTGACCTATACTAAGACCCCTCAGCCTATAACACCTGTCCTGTACTTGTCATTGACCTATACTGAGACCCCTCACCCTATAACACCTGTCCTGTACCTGTCATTGACCTATACTGAGACCCCTCACCCTATAACACCTGTATTGTACCTGTCACTGACCTATACTGAGACCCTCACCCTATAACACCTGTCCTGTAACTGTCACTGATCTGTACTGAGACCCCTCACCCTATAACACCTGTCCTGTACCTGTTACTGACCTATACTGAGACCCCTCACCCTATAACACCTGTCCTGTACCTGTCACTGACCTATATCGAGACCCCTCACCATATAATACCTGTCCTGTACCTGTCACTGACCTATACTGAGACCCCTCACCCTATAACACCTGTCCTGTACCTGTAGTGACCTATACTGAGACCTCTCACCCTATAACACCTGTCCTGTACCTGTCACTGACCTATACTAAGACCCCTCACCCTATAACACCTGTCCTGTACTTGTCATTGACCTATACTGAGACCCCTCACCCTATAACACCTGTCCTGTACCTGTCACTGACCTATACTGAGACCCCTCACCCTATAACACCTGTATTGTACCTGTCACTGACCTATACTGAGACCCTCACCCTATAACACCTGTCCTGTAACTGTCACTGACCTATACTGAGACCCCTCACCCTATAACACCTAACCTGTACCTGTCACTGACCTATACTGAGACCCCTCAGCCTATAACACCTGTCCTGTACCTGTAGTGACCTATACTGACACCCCTCACCCTATAATACCTGTCCTGTAATTGTCACTGACCTATACTGAGACCCCCTCACCCTATAACACCTGTCCTGTACCTGTCACTGACCTATACTGAGACCCCTCACCCTATAATACCTGTCCTGTACCTGTCACTGACCAATACTGAGAACCCTCACCCTATAACACCTGTCCTGTACCTGTAGTGACCTATACTGAGACCCCACATCCTATAACACCTGTCCTGTACCTGTCACTGACCTGTACTGAGACCCCTCACCCTATAATACCTGTCCTGTACCTGACACTGACCTATACTGAGACCCCCTCACCCTATAACACCTGTCCTGTACCTGTCACTGACCTATACTGAGACCCCTCACCCTATAATACCTGTCCTGTACCTGTCACTGACCTATCCTGAGACCCCTCAACCTATAATACCTGTCCTGTACCTGTCACTGACCAATACTGAGACCCCTCACCCTATAACACCTGTCCTGTACCTGTAGTGACCTATACTGAGACCCCTCACCCTATAACACCTGTCCTGTACCTGTCACTGACCAATACTGAGACCCCTCACCCTATAACACCTGTCCTGTACCTGTCACTGACCAATACTGAGACCCCTCACCCTATAACACCTGTCCTGTACCTGTCACTGACCTATACTGAGACCCCTCACCCTATAACACCTGTCCTGTACCTGTCACTGACCTATACTGAGACCCCTCACCCTATAACACCTGTTCTGTCCTGTACCTGTCACTGACCTATACTGAGACCCCTTAACCTATATCACCTGTCCTGTACCTGTCACTGACCAATACTGAGACCCCTCACCCTATAACACCTGTCCTGTACCTGTCACTGACCAATACTGAGACCCCTCACCCTATAACACCTGTCCTGTACCTGTCACTGACCTATACTGAGACCCCTCACCCTATAACACCTGTCCTGTACCTGTCACTGATCTGTACTGAGACCCCTCACCCTATAACACCTGTCCTGTACCTGTCACTGACCTATACTGAGACCCCTCACCCTATAACACCTGTCCTGTACCTGTCACTGACCTATCCTGAGACCCCTCAACCTATAATACCTGTCCTGTACCTGTCACTGACCAATACTGAGACCCCTCACCCTATAACACCTGTCCTGTACCTGTAGTGACCTATACTGAGACCCCTCACCCTATAACACCTGTCCTGTACCTGTCACTGACCAATACTGAGACCCCTCACCCTATAACACCTGTCCTGTACCTGTCACTGACCAATACTGAGACCCCTCACCCTATAATACCTGTCCTGTACCTGTCACTGACCTATACTGAGACCCCTCACCCTATAACACCTGTCCTGTACCTGTCACTGACCTATACTGAGACCCCTCACCCTATAACACCTGTTCTGTCCTGTACCTGTCACTGACCTATACTGAGACCCCTTAACCTATATCACCTGTCCTGTACCTGTCACTGACCAATACTGAGACCCCTCACCCTATAACACCTGTCCTGTACCTGTCACTGACCAATACTGAGACCCCTCACCCTATAACACCTGTCCTGTACCTGTCACTGACCTATACTGAGACCCCTCACCCTATAACACCTGTCCTGTACCTGTCACTGATCTGTACTGAGACCCCTCACCCTATAACACCTGTCCTGTACCTGTTACTGACCTATACTGAGACCCCTCACCCTATAACACCTGTCCTGTACCTGTCACTGACCTATATCGAGACCCCTCACCATATAATACCTGTCCTGTACCTGTCACTGACCTATACTGAGACCCCTCACCCTATAACACCTGTCCTGTACCTGTAGTGACCTATACTGAGACCTCTCACCCTATAACACCTGTCCTGTACCTGTCACTGACCTATACTAAGACCCCTCACCCTATAACACCTGTCCTGTACTTGTCATTGACCTATACTGAGACCGCTCACCCTATAACACCTGTCCTGTACCTGTCACTGACCTATACTGAGACCCCTTACCCTATAACACCTGTATTGTACCTGTCACTGACCTATACTGAGACCCTCACCCTATAACACCTGTCCTGTAACTGTCACTGATCTGTACTGAGACCCCTCACCCTATAACACCTGTCCTGTACCTGTTACTGACCTATACTGAGACCCCTCACCCTATAACACCTGTCCTGTACCTGTCACTGACCTATATCGAGACCCCTCACCATATAATACCTGTCCTGTACCTGTCACTGACCTATACTGAGACCCCTCACCCTATAACACCTGTCCTGTACCTGTAGTGACCTATACTGAGACCTCTCACCCTATAACACCTGTCCTGTACCTGTCACTGACCTATACTAAGACCCCTCACCCTATAACACCTGTCCTGTACTTGTCATTGACCTATACTGAGACCTCTCACCCTATAACACCTGTCCTGTACCTGTCACTGACCTATACTGAGACCCCTCACCCTATAACACCTGTATTGTACCTGTCACTGACCTATACTGAGACCCTCACCCTATAACACCTGTCCTGTAACTGTCACTGACCTATACTGAGACCCCTCACCCTATAACACCTGTCCTGTACCTGTCACTGACCTATACTGAGACCCCTCAGCCTATAACACCTTTCCTGTACCTGTAGTGACCTATACTGACACCCCTCACTCTATAATACCTGTCCTGTAATTGTCACTGACCTATACTGAGACCCCCTCACCCTATAACACCTGTCCTGTACCTGTCACTGACCTACACTGAGACCCCTCACCCTATAATACCTGTCCTGTACCTGTCACTGACCAATACTGAGAACCCTCACCCTATAACACCTGTCCTGTACCTGTAGTGACCTATACTGAGACCCCTCACCCTATAACACCTGTCCTGTACCTGTCACTGACCAATACTGAGACCCCTCACCCTATAACACCTGTCCTGTACCTGTCACTGACCAATACTGAGACCCCTCACCCTATAACACCTGTCCTGTACCTGTCACTGACCTATACTGAGACCCCTCACCCTATAACACCTGTCCTGTCCTGTACCTGTCACTGACCTATACTGAGACCCCTTAACCTATATCACCTGTCCTGTACCTGTCACTGACCAATACTGAGACCCCTCACCCTATAACACCTGTCCTGTACCTGTCACTGAACAATACTGAGACCCCTCACCCTATAACACCTGTCCTGTACCTGTCACTGACCTATACTGAGACCCCTCACCCTATAACACCTGTCCTGTACCTGTCACTGATCTGTACTGAGACCCCTCACCCTATAACACCTGTCCTGTACCTGTTACTGACCGATACTGAGACCCCTCACCCTATAACACCTGTCCTGTACCTGTCACTGACCTATATCGAGACCCCTCACCATATAATACCTGTCCTGTACCTGTCACTGACCTATACTGAGACCCCTCACCCTATAACACCTGTCCTGTACCTGTAGTGACCTATACTGAGACCTCTCACCCTATAACACCTGTCCTGTACCTGTCACTGACCTATACTAAGACCCCTCAGCCTATAACACCTGTCCTGTACTTGTCATTGACCTATACTGAGACCCCTCACCCTATAACACCTGTCCTGTACCTGTCATTGACCTATACTGAGACCCCTCACCCTATAACACCTGTATTGTACCTGTCACTGACCTATACTGAGACCCTCACCCTATAACACCTGTCCTGTAACTGTCACTGATCTGTACTGAGACCCCTCACCCTATAACACCTGTCCTGTACCTGTTACTGACCTATACTGAGACCCCTCACCCTATAACACCTGTCCTGTACCTGTCACTGACCTATATCGAGACCCCTCACCATATAATACCTGTCCTGTACCTGTCACTGACCTATACTGAGACCCCTCACCCTATAACACCTGTCCTGTACCTGTAGTGACCTATACTGAGACCTCTCACCCTATAACACCTGTCCTGTACCTGTCACTGACCTATACTAAGACCCCTCACCCTATAACACCTGTCCTGTACTTGTCATTGACCTATACTGAGACCCCTCACCCTATAACACCTGTCCTGTACCTGTCACTGACCTATACTGAGACCCCTCACCCTATAACACCTGTATTGTACCTGTCACTGACCTATACTGAGACCCTCACCCTATAACACCTGTCCTGTAACTGTCACTGACCTATACTGAGACCCCTCACCCTATAACACCTAACCTGTACCTGTCACTGACCTATACTGAGACCCCTCAGCCTATAACACCTGTCCTGTACCTGTAGTGACCTATACTGACACCCCTCACCCTATAATACCTGTCCTGTAATTGTCACTGACCTATACTGAGACCCCCTCACCCTATAACACCTGTCCTGTACCTGTCACTGACCTATACTGAGACCCCTCACCCTATAATACCTGTCCTGTACCTGTCACTGACCAATACTGAGAACCCTCACCCTATAACACCTGTCCTGTACCTGTAGTGACCTATACTGAGACCCCTCACCCTATAACACCTGTCCTGTACCTGTCACTGACCAATACTGAGACCCCTCACCCTATAACACCTGTCCTGTACCTGTCACTGACCAATACTGAGACCCCTCACCCTATAACACCTGTCCTGTACCTGTCACTGACCTATACTGAGACCCCTCACCCTATAACACCTGTCCTGTCCTGTACCTGTCACTGACCTATACTGAGACCCCTTAACCTATATCACCTGTCCTGTACCTGTCACTGACCAATACTGAGACCCCTCACCCTATAACACCTGTCCTGTACCTGTCACTGACCAATACTGAGACCCCTCACCCTATAACACCTGTCCTGTACCTGTCACTGACCTATACTGAGACCCCTCACCCTATAACACCTGTCCTGTACCTGTCACTGATCTGTACTGAGACCCCTCACCCTATAACACCTGTCCTGTACCTGTTACTGACCGATACTGAGACCCCTCACCCTATAACACCTGTCCTGTACCTGTCACTGACCTATATCGAGACCCCTCACCATATAATACCTGTCCTGTACCTGTCACTGACCTATACTGAGACCCCTCACCCTATAACACCTGTCCTGTACCTGTAGTGACCTATACTGAGACCTCTCACCCTATAACACCTGTCCTGTACCTGTCACTGACCTATACTAAGACCCCTCACCCTATAACACCTGTCCTGTACTTGTCATTGACCTATACTGAGACCCCTCACCCTATAACACCTGTCCTGTACCTGTCACTGCACCTATACTGAGACCCCTCACCCTATAACACCTGTATTGTACCTGTCACTGACCTATACTGAGACCCTCACCCTATAACACCTGTCCTGTAACTGTCACTGACCTATACTGAGACCCCTCACCCTATAACACCTGTCCTGTACCTGTCACTGACCTATACTGAGACCCCTCAGCCTATAACACCTGTCCTGTACCTGTAGTGACCTATACTGACACCCCTCACCCTATAATACCTGTCCTGTAATTGTCACTGACCTATACTGAGACCCCCTCACCCTATAACACCTGTCCTGTACCTGTCACTGACCTATACTGAGACCCCTCACCCTATAATACCTGTCCTGTACCTGTCACTGACCAATACTGAGAACCCTCACCCTATAACACCTGTCCTGTACCTGTAGTGACCTATACTGAGACCCCTCACCCTATAACACCTGTCCTGTACCTGTCACTGACCAATACTGAGACCCCTCACCCTATAACACCTGTCCTGTACCTGTCACTGACCAATACTGAGACCCCTCACCCTATAACACCTGTCCTGTACCTGTCACTGACCTATACTGAGACCCCTCACCCTATAACACCTGTCCTGTCCTGTACCTGTCACTGACCTATACTGAGACTCCTTAACCTATATCACCTGTCCTGTACCTGTCACTGACCAATACTGAGACCCCTCACCCTATAACACCTGTCCTGTACCTGTCACTGAACAATACTGAGACCCCTCACCCTATAACACCTGTCCTGTACCTGTCACTGACCTATACTGAGACCCCTCACCCTATAACACCTGTCCTGTACCTGTCACTGATCTGTACTGAGACCCCTCACCCTATAACACCTGTCCTGTACCTGTTACTGACCGATACTGAGACCCCTCACCCTATAACACCTGTCCTGTACCTGTCACTGACCTATATCGAGACCCCTCACCATATAATACCTGTCCTGTACCTGTCACTGACCTATACTGAGACCCCTCACCCTATAACACCTGTCCTGTACCTGTAGTGACCTATACTGAGACCTCTCACCCTATAACACCTGTCCTGTACCTGTCACTGACCTATACTAAGACCCCTCAGCCTATAACACCTGTCCTGTACTTGTCATTGACCTATACTGAGACCCCTCACCCTATAACACCTGTCCTGTACCTGTCATTGACCTATACTGAGACCCCTCACCCTATAACACCTGTATTGTACCTGTCACTGACCTATACTGAGACCCTCACCCTATAACACCTGTCCTGTAACTGTCACTGATCTGTACTGAGACCCCTCACCCTATAACACCTGTCCTGTACCTGTTACTGACCTATACTGAGACCCCTCACCCTATAACACCTGTCCTGTACCTGTCACTGACCTATATCGAGACCCCTCACCATATAATACCTGTCCTGTACCTGTCACTGACCTATACTGAGACCCCTCACCCTATAACACCTGTCCTGTACCTGTAGTGACCTATACTGAGACCTCTCACCCTATAACACCTGTCCTGTACCTGTCACTGACCTATACTAAGACCCCTCACCCTATAACACCTGTCCTGTACTTGTCATTGACCTATACTGAGACCCCTCACCCTATAACACCTGTCCTGTACCTGTCACTGACCTATACTGAGACCCCTCACCCTATAACACCTGTATTGTACCTGTCACTGACCTATACTGAGACCCTCACCCTATAACACCTGTCCTGTAACTGTCACTGACCTATACTGAGACCCCTCACCCTATAACACCTAACCTGTACCTGTCACTGACCTATACTGAGACCCCTCAGCCTATAACACCTGTGCTGTACCTGTAGTGACCTATACTGACACCCCTCACCCTATAATACCTGTCCTGTAATTGTCACTGACCTATACTGAGACCCCCTCACCCTATAACACCTGTCCTGTACCTGTCACTGACCTATACTGAGACCCCTCACCCTATAATACCTGTCCTGTACCTGTCACTGACCAATACTGAGAACCCTCACCCTATAACACCTGTCCTGTACCTGTAGTGACCTATACTGAGACCCCTCACCCTATAACACCTGTCCTGTACCTGTCACTGACCAATACTGAGACCCCTCACCCTATAACACCTGTCCTGTACCTGTCACTGACCAATACTGAGACCCCTCACCCTATAACACCTGTCCTGTACCTGTCACTGACCTATACTGAGACCCCTCACCCTATAACACCTGTCCTGTCCTGTACCTGTCACTGACCTATACTGAGACCCCTTAACCTATATCACCTGTCCTGTACCTGTCACTGACCAATACTGAGACCCCTCACCCTATAACACCTGTCCTGTACCTGTCACTGACCAATACTGAGACCCCTCACCCTATAACACCTGTCCTGTACCTGTCACTGACCTATACTGAGACCCCTCACCCTATAACACCTGTCCTGTACCTGTCACTGATCTGTACTGAGACCCCTCACCCTATAACACCTGTCCTGTACCTGTTACTGACCGATACTGAGACCCCTCACCCTATAACACCTGTCCTGTACCTGTCACTGACCTATATCGAGACCCCTCACCATATAATACCTGTCCTGTACCTGTCACTGACCTATACTGAGACCCCTCACCCTATAACACCTGTCCTGTACCTGTAGTGACCTATACTGAGACCTCTCACCCTATAACACGTGTCCTGTACCTGTCACTGACCTATACTAAGACCCCTCACCCTATAACACCTGTCCTGTACTTGTCATTGACCTATACTGAGACCCCTCACCCTATAACACCTGTCCTGTACCTGTCACTGACCTATCCTGAGACCCCTCACCCTATAACACCTGTATTGTACCTGTCACTGACCTATACTGAGACCCTCACCCTATAACACCTGTCCTGTAACTGTCACTGATCTGTACTGAGACCCCTCACCCTATAACACCTGTCCTGTACCTGTTACTGACCTATACTGAGACCCCTCACCCTATAACACCTGTCCTGTACCTGTCACTGACCTATATCGAGACCCCTCACCATATAATACCTGTCCTGTACCTGTCACTGACCTATACTGAGACCCCTCACCCTATAACACCTGTCCTGTACCTGTAGTGACCTATACTGAGACCTCTCACCCTATAACACCTGTCCTGTACCTGTCACTGACCTATACTAAGACCCCTCACCCTATAACACCTGTCCTGTACTTGTCATTGACCTATACTGAGACCCCTCACCCTATAACACCTGTCCTGTACCTGTCACTGACCTATACTGAGACCCCTCACCCTATAACACCTGTATTGTACCTGTCACTGACCTATACTGAGACCCTCACCCTATAACACCTGTCCTGTAACTGTCACTGACCTATACTGAGACCCCTCACCCTATAACACCTGTCCTGTACCTGTCACTGACCTATACTGAGACCCCTCAGCCTATAACACCTGTCCTGTACCTGTAGTGACCTATACTGACACCCCTCACCCTATAATACCTGTCCTGTAATTGTCACTGACCTATACTGAGACCCCCTCACCCTATAACACCTGTCCTGTACCTGTCACTGACCTATACTGAGACCCCTCACCCTATAATACCTGTCCTGTACCTGTCACTGACCAATACTGAGAACCCTCACCCTATAACACCTGTCCTGTACCTGTAGTGACCTATACTGAGACCCCTCACCCTATAACACCTGTCCTGTACCTGTCACTGACCAATACTGAGACCCCTCACCCTATAACACCTGTCCTGTACTTGTCACTGACCAATACTGAGACCCCTCACCCTATAACACCTGTCCTGTACCTGTCACTGACCTATACTGAGACCTCTCACCCTATAATACCTGTCCTGTACCTGTAGTGACCTATACTGAGACCCCTCACCCTATAACACCTGTCCTGTACCTGTCACTGACCTACAGTATACTGAGACCCCTCACCCTATAATACCTGTCCTGTCCTGTACCTGTCACTGACCTATACTGAGACCCCTTAACCTATATCACCTGTCCTGTACCTGTCACTGACCAATACTGAGACCCTTCACCCTATAACACCTGTCCTGTACCTGTCACTGACCAATACTGAGACCCCTCACCCTATAACACCTGTCCTGTACCTGTCACTGACCTATACTGAGACCCCTCACCCTATAACACCTGTCCTGTACCTGTCACTGATCTGTACTGAGACCCCTCACCCTATAACACCTGTCCTGTACCTGTCACTGACCTATACTGAGACCCCTCACCCTATAACACCTGTCCTGTACCTATCACTGACCTATACCGAGACCCCTCACCATATAATACAAGTCCTGTACCTGTCACTGACCTATACTGAGACCCCTCACCCTATAACACCTGTCCTGTCCTGTACCTGTCACTGACCTATACTGAGACCCCTTAACCTATATCACCTGTCCTGTACCTGTCACTGACCAATACTGAGACCCCTCAGCCTATAACACCTGTCCTGTACCTGTAGTGACCTATACTGACACCCCTCACCCTATAATACCTTTCCTGTAATTGTCACTGACCTATACTGAGACCCCCTCACCCTATAACACCTGTCCTGTACCTGTCACTGACCTATACTGAGACCCCTCACCCTATAATACCTGTCCTGTACCTGTCACTGACCTATCCTGAGACCCCTCAACCTATAATACCTGTCCTGTACCTGTCACTGACCAATACTGAGACCCCTCACCCTATAACACCTGTCCTGTACCTGTAGTGACCTATACTGAGACCCCTCACCCTATAACACCTGTCCTGTACCTGTCACTGACCAATACTGAGACCCCTCACCCTATAACACCTGTCCTGTACCTGTCACTGACCTATACTGAGACCCCTCACCCTATAATACCTGTCCTGTACCTGTAGTGACCTATACTGAGACCCCTCACCCTATAACACCTGTCCTGTACCTGTCACTGACCTATACTGAGACCCCTCACCCTATAACACCTGTCCTGTCCTGTACCTGTCACTGACCTATACTGAGACCCCTTAACCTATATCACCTGTCCTGTACCTGTCACTGACCAATACTGAGACCCTTCACCCTATAACACCTGTCCTGTACCTGTCACTGACCAATACTGAGACCCCTCACCCTATAACACCTGTCCTGTACCTGTCACTGACCTATACTGAGACCCCTCACCCTATAACACCTGTCCTGTACCTGTCACTGATCTGTACTGAGACCCCTCACCCTATAACACCTGTCCTGTACCTGTCACTGACCTATACTGAGACCCCTCACCCTATAACACCTGTCCTGTACCTGTCACTGACCTATACCGAGACCCCTCACCATATAATACAAGTCCTGTTCCTGTCACTGACCTATACTGAGACCCCTCACCCTATAACACCTGTCCTGTACCTGTAGTGACCTATACTGAGACCTCTCACCCTATAACACCTGTCCTGTACCTGTCACTGACCTATACTGAGACCCTTCACCCTATAACACCTGTCCTGTACCTGTCACTGACCAATACTGAGACCCCTCACCCTATAACACCTGTCCTGTACCTGTCACTGACCAATACTGAGACCCCTCACCCTATAACACCTGTCCTGTACCTGTCACTGACCTATACTGAGACCCCTCACCCTATAACACCTGTCCTGTACCTGTCACTGATCTGTACTGAGACCCCTCACCCTATAACACCTGTATTGTACCTGTCACTGACCTATACTGAGACCCCTCACCCTATAACACCTGTCCTATACCTGTAACTGACATATACTGAGACCCCTCACCCTATAACACCTGTCCTGTACCTGTCACTGACCTATACTGAGACCCCTGACCCTATAACACCTGTCCTATACCTGTCACTGACCTATACTGAGACCCCTCACCCTATAACACCTGTCCTGTACCTGTCACTGACCTATACTGAGACCCCTCACCCTATAACACCTGTCCTGTACCTGTAGTGACCTATACTGAGACCCCTCACCCTATAACACCTGTCCTGTACCTGTCACTGACCTATACTGAGACCCCTCACCCTATAACACCTGTCCTGTACCTGTAGTGTCCTATACTGAGACCCCTCACCCTATAATACCTGTCCTGTACCTGTCACTGACCAATACTGAGACCCCTCACCCTATAACACCTGTTCTGTATCTGTCACTGACCTATACTGAGACCCCTCACCCTATAACACCTGTCCTGTACCTTTCACTGACCTATACTGAAACCCCTAACCCTATAACACCTGTCCTGTACCTATCACTGACCAATACTGAGACCCCTCACCCTATAACACCTGTCCTATATCTGTAGTGGCCTATACTGAGACCCCTCACCCTATAACACCTGTCCTGTACCTGTCACTGACCTGTACTGAAACCCCTAACCCTATAACACCTGTCCTGTACCTATCACTGACCAATACTGAGACCCCTCACCCTATAATACCTGTCCTGTACCTGTCACTGACCTATACTGAGACCCCTCACCCTATAACACCTGTTCTGTACCTGTCACTGACCTATACTGAGACCCCTCAACCTATAACACCTGTCCTGTACCTGTCACTGACCTATACTGAGACCCCTCACCCTATAACACCTGTCCTGTACCTTTCACTGACCTATACTGAAACCCCTAACCCTATAACACCTGTCCTGTACCTATCACTGACCAATACTGAGACCCCTCACCCTATAATACCTGTCCTATACCTGTCACTGACCTATACTGAGACCCCTCACCCTATAACACCTGTCCTGTACCTGTCACTGACTTATACTGAGACCCCCCACCCTATAACACCTATCCTGTACCTGTCACTGACCTGTACTGAGACCCCTCACCCTATAACACCTGTCCTGTACCTGTCACTGACCTATGCTGAGACCCCTCACCCTATAACACCTGTCCTGTACCTGTCAGTAACCTATACTGAGACCCCTCACCCTATAACACCTATCCTGTACCTGTCACTCACCTGTACTGAGACCCCTCACCCTATAACACCTGTCCTGTACCTGTAGTGACCTATACTGAGACCCCTCACCCTATAACACCTGTCCTGTACCTGTCACTGACCAATACTGAGACCCCTCACCATATAACACCGGTCCTGTGCCTGTCACTGACCAATACTGAGACCCCCCACCCTATAACACCTGTCCTGTACCTGTAGTGACCTATACTGAGACCCCTCACCCTACAACACCTGTCCTGTACCTGTCACTGACCAATACTGAGACCCCTCACCATATAACACCTGTCCTGTGCCTGTCACTGACCTATACTGAGACCCCTCACCCTATAACACCTGTCTTGTACCTGTCAGTAACCTATACTGAGACCCCTCACCCTATAACACCTATCCTGTACCTGTCACTCACCTGTACTGAGACCCCTCACTCTATAACACCTGTCCTGTACCTGTAGTGACCTATACTGAGACCCCTCACCCTATAACACCTGTCCTGTACCTGTCACTGACCAATACTGAGACCCCTCACCATATAACACCTGTCCTTTGCCTGTCACTGACCAATACTGAGACCCCTCACCATATAACACCTGTCCTGTACCTGTCACTTACCTATACAGAGACCCTCACCCTATAACACCTGTCCTGTAACTGTCACTGACCAATACTGAGACCCCTCACCCTATACCACCTGTCCTGTACCTGTCACTGACCTATACTGAGACCCCTCACCCTATACCACCTGTCCTGTGCCTGTACTGAGACCCCTCACCCTATACCACCTGTCCTGTGCCTGTACTGAGGCCCCTCGCCCTATAACACCTGTCCTGTACCTGTAGTGACCTATACTGAGACCCCTCACCCTATAACACCTGTCCTGTACCTGTCACTGACCTATACCGAGACCCCTCACACTATAACACCTGTCCTGTACCTGTAACTGATCTGTACTGAGACCCCTCACCGTATAACACCTGTCCTGTACCTGTACTGACCTATACTGAGACCCCTCCTCCTATAACACCTGTCCTGTACCTGTCACTGACCTATACTGAGACCCCTTACCCTATATCACCTGTCCTGTACCTGTAGTGACCTATACTGAGACCCCTCACCCTATAACACCTGTCCTGTACCTGTACTGACCTATACTGAGACCCCTCACCCTATAACACCTGTCCTGTACCTGTCACTTACCTATACTGAGACCCCTCACCCTATAACACCTGTCCTGTACCTCTCACTGACCTATACTGAGACCCCTGACCCTATAACACCTGTCCTATACCTGTAGTGACCTATACTGAGACCCCTCACCCTATAACACCTGTCCTGTACCTGTCACTGACCTATACTGAGACCCCTCACCCTATAACACCTGTCCTGTACCTGTCACTGACCTATACTGAGACCCCTCACCCTATAACACCTGTCCTGTACCTGTCACTGACCTATACTGAGACCTCTCACCCTATAACACCTGTCCTGTACCTGTCACTGACCTACACTGAGACCCCTCACTCTATAACACCTGTCCTGTACCTGTCACTTACCTATACTGAGACCCCTCACCCTATAACACCTGTCCTGTACCTGTCACTGACCTATACTGAGACCCCCTTACCCTATAACATCTGTCCTATACCTGTACTGACCTATACTGAGATTCCTCACCCTATAACACCTGTCCTGTACCTGTCACTGACCTGTACTGAGACCCCTCACCCTATAATACCTGTCCTGTACCTGTCACTGACCTATACTGAGACCCCTCACCATATAACACCTGTCCTGTACCTGTCACTGACCTATACTGAGACCCCTCACCCTATAACACCTGTCCTGTACCTGTTACTTACCTATACTGAGACCCCTCACCCTATAACATCTGTCCTGTACCTGTACTGACCTATACTGAGACCCCTCATCCTATAACACGTGTCCTGTCCTGTACCTGTCACTGACCTATACTGAGACCCCTCAGCCTATAACACCTGTCCTGTACCTGTAGTGACCTATACTGACACCCCTCACCCTATAACACCTGTCCTGTACCTGTCACTGACCTATACTGAGACCCCTCACCCTATAACACCTGTCCTGTACCTGTCACTGACCTACACTGAGACCCCTCACCCTATAACACCTGTCCTGTACCTGTCACTGACCTATACTGAGACCCCTCACCATATAACACCTGTCCTGTACCTGTCACTGACCTACACTGAGACCCCTCACCCTATAACACCTGTCCTGTACCTGTCACTGACCTATACTGAGACCCCTCAATCTATAACACCTGTCCTGTACCTGTCACTGACCAATACTGAGACCCCTCACCATATAACACCTGTCCTTTGCCTGTCACTGACCAATACTGAGACCCCTCACCATATAACACCTGTCCTGTACCTGTCACTTACCTATACAGAGACCCTCACCCTATAACACCTGTCCTGTAACTGTCACTGACCAATACTGAGACCCCTCACCCTATACCACCTGTCCTGTACCTGTCACTGACCTATACTGAGACCCCTCACCCTATACCACCTGTCCTGTGCCTGTACTGAGACCCCTCACCCTATACCACCTGTCCTGTGCCTGTACTGAGGCCCCTCGCCCTATAACACCTGTCCTGTACCTGTAGTGACCTATACTGAGACCCCTCACCCTATAACACCTGTCCTGTACCTGTCACTGACCTATACCGAGACCCCTCACACTATAACACCTGTCCTGTACCTGTAACTGATCTGTACTGAGACCCCTCACCGTATAACACCTGTCCTGTACCTGTACTGACCTATACTGAGACCCCTCCTCCTAAAACACCTGTCCTGTACCTGTCACTGACCTATACTGAGACCCCTTACCCTATATCACCTGTCCTGTACCTGTAGTGACCTATACTGAGACCCCTCACCCTATAACACCTGTCCTGTACCTGTACTGACCTATACTGAGACCCCTCACCCTATAACACCTGTCCTGTACCTGTCACTTACCTATACTGAGACCCCTCACCCTATAACACCTGTCCTGTACCTCTCACTGACCTATACTGAGACCCCTGACCCTATAACACCTGTCCTATACCTGTAGTGACCTATACTGAGACCCCTCACCCTATAACACCTGTCCTGTACCTGTCACTGACCTATACTGAGACCCCTCACCCTATAACACCTGTCCTGTACCTGTCACTGACCTATACTGAGACCCCTCACCCTATAACACCTGTCCTGTACCTGTCACTGACCTATACTGAGACCTCTCACCCTATAACACCTGTCCTGTACCTGTCACTGACCTACACTGAGACCCCTCACTCTATAACACCTGTCCTGTACATGTCACTTACCTATACTGAGACCCCTCACCCTATAACACCTGTCATGTACCTGTCACTGACCTATACTGAGACCCCCTTACCCTATAACATCTGTCCTATACCTGTACTGACCTATACTGAGATTCCTCACCCTATAACACCTGTCCTGTACCTGTCACTGACCTGTACTGAGACCCCTCACCCTATAATACCTGTCCTGTACCTGTCACTGACCTATACTGAGACCCCTCACCATATAACACCTGTCCTGTACCTGTCTCTGACCTATACTGAGACCCCTCACCCTATAACACCTGTCCTGTACCTGTTACTTACCTATACTGAGACCCCTCACCCTATAACATCTGTCCTGTACCTGTACTGACCTATACTGAGACCCCTCATCCTATAACACGTGTCCTGTCCTGTACCTGTCACTGACCTATACTGAGACCCCTCAGCCTATAACACCTGTCCTGTACCTGTAGTGACCTATACTGACACCCCTCACCCTATAACACCTGTCCTGTACCTGTCACTGACCTATACTGAGACCCCTCACCCTATAACACCTGTCCTGTACCTGTCACTGACCTACACTGAGACCCCTCACCCTATAACACCTGTCCTGTACCTGTCACTGACCTATACTGAGACCCCTCACCATATAACACCTGTCCTGTACCTGTCACTGACCTACACTGAGACCCCTCACCCTATAACACCTGTCCTGTACCTGTCACTGACCTATACTGAGACCCCTCAATCTATAACACCTGTCCTGTACCTGTCACTGACCTATACTGAGACCCCTCAATCTATAACACCTGTACTGTACCTGTACTGACCTATACTTAGACCCCTCACCCTATAACACCTGTCCTGTACCTGTCACTGACCTGTACTGAGACCCCTCACCCTATAATACCTGTCCTGTACCTGTCACTGACCTATACTGAGACCCCTCACCATATAACACCTGTCCTGTACCTGTCACTGACCTATACTGAGACCCCTCACCCTATACCACCTGACCTGTACCTGTCACTGACCTATACTGAGACCCCTCACCCTATAACACCTGTCCTGTACCTGTCACTGACCTATACTGAGACCCCTCACCATATAACACCTGTCCTGTACCTGTCACTGACCTACACTGAGACCCCTCACCCTATAACACCTGTCCTGTACCTGTCACTGACCTATACTGAGACCCCTCAATCTATAACACCTGTCCTGTACCTGTCACTGACATATACTGAGACCCCTCACCCTATAACACCTGTCCTGTACCTGTCACTTACCTATACTGAGACCCCTCATCCTATAACACGTGTCCTGTACCTGTCACTGACCTATACTGAGACCCCTCACCCTATAACACCTGTACTGTACCTGTACTGACCTATACTTAGACCCCTCACCCTATAACACCTGTCCTGTACCTGTCACTGACCTACACTGAGACCCCTCACCCTATAACACCTGTCCTGTACCTGTAGTGACCTATACTGAGACCCCTCACCCTATAACATCTGTCCTGTACCTGTACTGACCTATACTGAGACCCCTCATCCTATAACACGTGTCCTGTACCTGTCACTGACCTATACTGAGACCCCTCACCCTATAACACCTGTACTGTACCTGTACTGACCTATACTTAGACCCCTCACCCTATAACACCTGTCCTGTACCTGTCACTGACCTGTACTGAGACCCCTCACCCTATAATACCTGTCCTGTACCTGTCACTGACCTATACTGAGACCCCTCACCCTATAACACCTGTCCTGTACCTGTCACTGACCTATACTGAGACCCCTCACCCTATACCACCTGACCTGTACCTGTCACTGACCTATACTGAGACCCCTCACCCTATAACACCTGTCCTGTACCTGTCACTGACCTATACTGAGACCCCTCACCATATAACACCTGTCCTGTACCTGTCACTGACCTATACTGAGACCCCTCACCCTATACCACCTGACCTGTACCTGTCACTGACCTATACTGAGACCCCTCACCCTATAACACCTGTCCTGTACCTGTCACTGACCTATACTGAGACCCCTCACCATATAACACCTGTCCTGTACCTGTCACTGACCTACACTGAGACCCCTCACCCTATAACACCTGTCCTGTACCTGTCACTGACCTATACTGAGACCCCTCACCATATAACACCTGTCCTGTACCTGTCACTGACCTATACTGAGACCCCTCAATCTATAACACCTGTCCTGTACCTGTCACTGACATATACTGAGACCCTTCACCCTATAACACCTGTCCTGTACCTGTCACTTACCTATACTGAGACCCCTCACCCTATAACACCTGTCCTGTGCCTGTCACTCACCTGAACTGAGACCCCTCACCCTATAACACCTGTCCTGTACCTGTAGTGACCTATACTGCGACCCCTCACCCTATAACACCTGTCCTGTACCTGTCACTGACCTATACTGAGACCCCTCACCCTATAACACCTGTCCTGTATCTGTAACTGACATATACTGAGACCCCTCACCCTATAACACCTGTCCTGTACCTGTCACTGACCTATACTGAGACCCCTCACCCTATAACACCTGTCCTGTACCTGTCACTTACCTATACTGAGACCCCTCACCCTATAACACCTGTCCTGTACCTGTCACTGACCTATACTGAGACCCCTCACCCTATAACACCTGTCCTGTACCTGTAACTGACATATACTGAGACCCCTCACCCTATAACACCTGTCCTGTACCTGTCACTGACCTATACTGAGACCCCTCACCCTATAACACCTGTCCTGTACCTGTCACTGACCTATACTGAGACCCCTCACCCTATAACACCTGTCCTGTACCTGTCACTTACCTATACTGAGACCCCTCAATCTATAACACCTGTCCTGTACCTGTCACTGACATATACTGAGACCCTTCACCCTATAACACCTGTCCTGTACCTGTCACTTACCTATACTGAGACCCCTCACCCTATAACACCTGTCCTGTGCCTGTCACTCACCTGAACTGAGACCCCTCACCCTATAACACCTGTCCTGTACCTGTAGTGACCTATACTGAGACCCCTCACCCTATAACACCTGTCCTGTACCTGTCACTGACCTATACTGAGACCCCTCACCCTATAACACCTGTCCTGTACCTGTCACTTACCTATACTGAGACCCCTCACCCTATAACACCTGTCCTGTACCTGTAGTGACCTATACTGAGACCCCTCACCCTATAACACCTGTCCTGTACCTGTCACTGACCTATACTGAGACCCCTCACCCTATAACACCTGTCCTGTACCTGTCACTGACCTATACTGAGACCCCTCACCCTATAACACCTGTCCTGTACCTGTCACTTACCTATACTGAGACCCCTCACCCTATAACACCTGTCCTGTACCTGTCACTGACCTATACTGAGACCCCTCACCCTATAACACCTGTCCTGTACCTGTAACTGACATATACTGAGACCCCTCACCCTATAACACCTGTCCTGTACCTGTCACTGACCTATACTGAGACCCCTCACCCTATAACACCTGTCCTGTACCTGTCACTGACCTATACTGAGACCCCTCACCCTATAACACCTGTCCTGTACCTGTCACTTACCTATACTGAGACCCCTCACCCTATAACACCTGTCCTGTACCTGTCACTGACCTATACTGAGACCCCTCACCCTATAATACCTGTCCTGTACCTGTTACTGACCTATACTGAGACCCCTCACCCTATAACACCTGTCCTATACCTGTCACTAACCTATACTGAGCCCCCTCACCCTATACCACCTGACCTGTACCTGTCACTGACCTATACTGAGACCCCTCACCCTATACCACCTGTCCTGTACCTGTCACTGACCTATACTGAGACCCCTCACCCTATACCACCTGTCCTGTGCCTGTACTGAGACCCCTCACCCTATACCACCTGTCCTGTGCCTGTACTGAGGCCCCTCGCCCTATAACACCTGTCCTGTACCTGTAGTGACCTATACTGAGACCCCTCACCCTATAACACCTGTCCTGTACCTGTCACTGACCTATACCGAGACCCCTCACACTATAACACCTGTCCTGTACCTGTAACTGATCTGTACTGAGACCCCTCACCGTATAACACCTGTCCTGTACCTGTACTGACCTATACTGAGACCCCTCCTCCTATAACACCTGTCCTGTACCTGTCACTGACCTATACTGAGACCCCTTACCCTATATCACCTGTCCTGTACCTGTAGTGACCTATACTGAGACCCCTCACCCTATAACACCTGTCCTGTACCTGTACTGACCTATACTGAGACCCCTCACCCTATAACACCTGTCCTGTACCTGTCACTTACCTATACTGAGACCCCTCACCCTATAACACCTGTCCTGTACCTCTCAATGACCTATACTGAGACCCCTGACCCTATAACACCTGTCCTATACCTGTAGTGACCTATACTGAGACCCCTCACCCTATAACACCTGTCCTGTACCTGTCACTGACCTATACTGAGACCCCTCACCCTATAACACCTGTCCTGTACCTGTCACTGACCTATACTGAGACCCTTCACCCTATAACACCTGTCCTGTACCTGTCACTGACCTATACTGAGACCTCTCACCCTATAACACCTGTCATGTACCTGTCACTGACCTACACTGAGACCCCTCACTCTATAACACCTGTCCTGTACCTGTCACTTACCTATACTGAGACCCCTCACCCTATAACACCTGTCCTGTACCTGTCACTGACCTATACTGAGACCCCCTTACCCTATAACATCTGTCCTATACCTGTACTGACCTATACTGAGATTCCTCACCCTATAACACCTGTCCTGTACCTGTCACTGACCTGTACTGAGACCCCTCACCCTATAATACCTGTCCTGTACCTGTCACTGACCTATACTGAGACCCCTCACCATATAACACCTGTCCTGTACCTGTCACTGACCTATACTGAGACCCCTCACCCTATAACACCTGTCCTGTACCTGTTACTTACCTATACTGAGACCCCTCACCCTATAACATCTGTCCTGTACCTGTACTGACCTATACTGAGACCCCTCATCCTATAACACGTGTCCTGTCCTGTACCTGTCACTGACCTATACTGAGACCCCTCAGCCTATAACACCTGTCCTGTACCTGTAGTGACCTATACTGACACCCCTCACCCTATAACACCTGTCCTGTACCTGTCACTGACCTATACTGAGACCCCTCACCCTATAACACCTGTCCTGTACCTGTCACTGACCTACACTGAGACCCCTCACCCTATAACACCTGTCCTGTACCTGTCACTGACCTATACTGAGACCCCTCACCATATAACACCTGTCCTGTACCTGTCACTGACCTACACTGAGACCCCTCACCCTATAACACCTGTCCTGTACCTGTCACTGACCTATACTGAGACCCCTCAATCTATAACACCTGTCCTGTACCTGTCACTGACCTATACTGAGACCCCTCAATCTATAACACCTGTACTGTACCTGTACTGACCTATACTTAGACCCCTCACCCTATAACACCTGTCCTGTACCTGTCACTGACCTGTACTGAGACCCCTCACCCTATAATACCTGTCCTGTACCTGTCACTGACCTATACTGAGACCCCTCACCATATAACACCTGTCCTGTACCTGTCACTGACCTATACTGAGACCCCTCACCCTATACCACCTGACCTGTACCTGTCACTGACCTATACTGAGACCCCTCACCCTATAACACCTGTCCTGTACCTGTCACTGACCTATACTGAGACCCCTCACCATATAACACCTGTCCTGTACCTGTCACTGACCTACACTGAGACCCCTCACCCTATAACACCTGTCCTGTACCTGTCACTGACCTATACTGAGACCCCTCAATCTATAACACCTGTCCTGTACCTGTCACTGACATATACTGAGACCCCTCACCCTATAACACCTGTCCTGTACCTGTCACTTACCTATACTGAGACCCCTCATCCTATAACACGTGTCCTGTACCTGTCACTGACCTATACTGAGACCCCTCACCCTATAACACCTGTACTGTACCTGTACTGACCTATACTTAGACCCCTCACCCTATAACACCTGTCCTGTACCTGTCACTGACCTACACTGAGACCCCTCACCCTATAACACCTGTCCTGTACCTGTAGTGACCTATACTGAGACCCCTCACCCTATAACATCTGTCCTGTACCTGTACTGACCTATACTGAGACCCCTCATCCTATAACACGTGTCCTGTACCTGTCACTGACCTATACTGAGACCCCTCACCCTATAACACCTGTACTGTACCTGTACTGACCTATACTTAGACCCCTCACCCTATAACACCTGTCCTGTACCTGTCACTGACCTGTACTGAGACCCCTCACCCTATAATACCTGTCCTGTACCTTTCACTGACCTATACTGAGACCCCTCACCCTATAACACCTGTCCTGTACCTGTCACTGACCTATACTGAGACCCCTCACCCTATACCACCTGACCTGTACCTGTCACTGACCTATACTGAGACCCCTCACCCTATAACACCTGTCCTGTACCTGTCACTGACCTATACTGAGACCCCTCACCATATAACACCTGTCCTGTACCTGTCACTGACCTATACTGAGACCCCTCACCCTATACCACCTGACCTGTACCTGTCACTGACCTATACTGAGACCCCTCACCCTATAACACCTGTCCTGTACCTGTCACTGACCTATACTGAGACCCCTCACCATATAACACCTGTCCTGTACCTGTCACTGACCTACACTGAGACCCCTCACCCTATAACACCTGTCCTGTACCTGTCACTGACCTATACTGAGACCCCTCACCATATAACACCTGTCCTGTACCTGTCACTGACCTATACTGAGACCCCTCAATCTATAACACCTGTCCTGTACCTGTCACTGACATATACTGAGACCCTTCACCCTATAACACCTGTCCTGTACCTGTCACTTACCTATACTGAGACCCCTCACCCTATAACACCTGTCCTGTGCCTGTCACTCACCTGAACTGAGACCCCTCACCCTATAACACCTGTCCTGTACCTGTAGTGACCTATACTGCGACCCCTCACCCTATAACACCTGTCCTGTATCTGTAACTGACATATACTGAGACCCCTCACCCTATAACACCTGTCCTGTACCTGTCACTGACCTATACTGAGACCCCTCACCCTATAACACCTGTCCTGTACCTGTCACTTACCTATACTGAGACCCCTCACCCTATAACACCTGTCCTGTACCTGTCACTGACCTATACTGAGACCCCTCACCCTATAACACCTGTCCTGTACCTGTAACTGACATATACTGAGACCCCTCACCCTATAACACCTGTCCTGTACCTGTCACTGACCTATACTGAGACCCCTCACCCTATAACACCTGTCCTGTACCTGTCACTGACCTATACTGAGACCCCTCACCCTATAACACCTGTCCTGTACCTGTCACTTACCTATACTGAGACCCCTCACCCTATAACACCTGTCCTGTACCTGTCACTGACCTATACTGAGACCCCTCACCCTATAATACCTGTCCTGTACCTGTTACTGACCTATACTGAGACCCCTCACCCTATAACACCTGTCCTGTACCTGTCACTAACCTATACTGAGCCCCCTCACCCTATAACACCTGTCCTGTACCTGTCACTAACCTATACTGAGCCCCCTCACCCTATACCACCTGACCTGTACCTGTCACTGACCTATACTGAGACCCCTCACCCTATAACACCTGTCCTGTACCTGTCACTGACCTATACTGAGACCCCTCACCCTATAATACCTGTCCTGTACCTGTTACTGACCTATACTGAGACCCCTCACCCTATAATACCTGTCCTGTACCTGTTACTGACCTATACTGAGACCCCTCACCCTATAACACCTGTCCTGTACCTGTCACTAACCTATACTGAGCCCCCTCACCCTATACCACCTGACCTGTACCTGTCACTGACCTATACTGAGACCCCTCACCCTATACCACCTGTCCTGTACCTGTCACTGACCTATACTGAGACCCCTCACCCTATACCACCTGTCCTGTGCCTGTACTGAGACCCCTCACCCTATACCACCTGTCCTGTGCCTGTACTGAGGCCCCTCGCCCTATAACACCTGTCCTGTACCTGTAGTGACCTATACTGAGACCCCTCACCCTATAACACCTGTCCTGTACCTGTCACTGACCTATACCGAGACCCCTCACACTATAACACCTGTCCTGTACCTGTAACTGATCTGTACTGAGACCCCTCACCGTATAACACCTGTCCTGTACCTGTACTGACCTATACTGAGACCCCTCCTCCTATAACACCTGTCCTGTACCTGTCACTGACCTATACTGAGACCCCTTACCCTATATCACCTGTCCTGTACCTGTAGTGACCTATACTGAGACCCCTCACCCTATAACACCTGTCCTGTACCTGTACTGACCTATACTGAGACCCCTCACCCTATAACACCTGTCCTGTACCTGTCACTTACCTATACTGAGACCCCTCACCCTATAACACCTGTCCTGTACCTCTCACTGACCTATACTGAGACCCCTGACCCTATAACACCTGTCCTATACCTGTAGTGACCTATACTGAGACCCCTCACCCTATAACACCTGTCCTGTACCTGTCACTGACCTATACTGAGACCCCTCACCCTATAACACCTGTCCTGTACCTGTCACTGACCTATACTGAGACCCCTCACCCTATAACACCTGTCCTGTACCTGTCACTGACCTATACTGAGACCTCTCACCCTATAACACCTGTCCTGTACCTGTCACTGACCTACACTGAGACCCCTCACTCTATAACACCTGTCCTGTACCTGTCACTTACCTATACTGAGACCCCTCACCCTATAACACCTGTCCTGTACCTGTCACTGACCTATACTGAGACCCCCTTACCCTATAACATCTGTCCTATACCTGTACTGACCTATACTGAGATTCCTCACCATATAACACCTGTCCTGTACCTGTCACTGACCTATACTGAGACCCCTCACCCTATAACACCTGTCCTGTACCTGTTACTTACCTATACTGAGACCCCTCACCCTCTAACATCTGTCCTGTACCTGTACTGACCTATACTGAGACCCCTCATCCTATAACACGTGTCCTGTCCTGTACCTGTCACTGACCTATACTGAGACCCCTCAGCCTATAACACCTGTCCTGTACCTGTAGTGACCTATACTGACACCCCTCACCCTATAACACCTGTCCTGTACCTGTCACTGACCTATACTGAGACCCCTCACCCTATAACACCTGTCCTGTACCTGTCACTGACCTACACTGAGACCCCTCACCCTATAACACCTGTCCTGTACCTGTCACCGACCTATACTGAGACCCCTCACCATATAACACCTGTCCTGTACCTGTCACTGACCTACACTGAGACCCCTCACCCTATAACACCTGTCCTGTACCTGTCACTGACCTATACTGAGACCCCTCAATCTATAACACCTGTCCTGTACCTGTCACTGACCTATACTGAGACCCCTCAATCTATAACACCTGTACTGTGCCTGTACTGACCTATACTTAGACCCCTCACCCTATAACACCTGTCCTGTACCTGTCACTGACCTGTACTGAGACCCCTCACCCTATAATACCTGTCCTGTACCTGTCACTGACCTATACTGAGACCCCTCACCATATAACACCTGTCCTGTACCTGTCACTGACCTATACTGAGACCCCTCACCCTATACCACCTGACCTGTACCTGTCACTGACCTATACTGAGACCCCTCACCCTATAACACCTGTCCTGTACCTGTCACTGACCTATACTGAGACCCCTCACCATATAACACCTGTCCTGTACCTGTCACTGACCTACACTGAGACCCCTCACCCTATAACACCTGTCCTGTACCTGTCACTGACCTATACTGAGACCCCTCAATCTATAACACCTGTCCTGTACCTGTCACTGACATATACTGAGACCCCTCACCCTATAACACCTGTCCTGTACCTGTCACTTACCTATACTGAGACCCCTCATCCTATAACACGTGTCCTGTACCTGTCACTGACCTATACTGAGACCCCTCACCCTATAACACCTGTACTGTACCTGTACTGACCTATACTTAGACCCCTCACCCTATAACACCTGTCCTGTACCTGTCACTGACCTACACTGAGACCCCTCACCCTATAACACCTGTCCTGTACCTGTAGTGACCTATACTGAGACCCCTCACCCTATAACATCTGTCCTGTACCTGTACTGACCTATACTGAGACCCCTCATCCTATAACACGTGTCCTGTACCTGTCACTGACCTTTACTGAGACCCCTCACCCTATAACACCTGTACTGTACCTGTACTGACCTATACTTAGACCCCTCACCCTATAACACCTGTCCTGTACCTGTCACTGACCTGTACTGAGACCCCTCACCCTATAATACCTGTCCTGTACCTGTCACTGACCTATACTGAGACCCCTCACCCTATAACACCTGTCCTGTACCTGTCACTGACCTATACTGAGACCCCTCACCCTATAACACCTGTCCTGTACCTGTCACTGACCTATACTGAGACCCCTCACCATATAACACCTGTCCTGTACCTGTCACTGACCTATACTGAGACCCCTCACCCTATACCACCTGACCTGTACCTGTCACTGACCTATACTGAGACCCCTCACCCTATAACACCTGTCCTGTACCTGTCACTGACCTATACTGAGACCCCTCACCATATAACACCTGTCCTGTACCTGTCACTGACCTACACTGAGACCCCTCACCCTATAACACCTGTCCTGTACCTGTCACTGACCTATACTGAGACCCCTCACTCTATAACACCTGTCCTGTACCTGTCACTGACCTATACTGAGACCCCTCAATCTATAACACCTGTCCTGTACCTGTCACTGACATATACTGAGACCCTTCACCCTATAACACCTGTCCTGTACCTGTCACTTACCTATACTGAGACCCCTCACCCTATAACACCTGTCCTGTGCCTGTCACTCACCTGAACTGAGACCCCTCACCCTATAACACCTGTCCTGTACCTGTAGTGACCTATACTGAGACCCCTCACCCTATAACACCTGTCCTGTACCTGTCACTGACCTATACTGAGACCCCTCACCCTATAACACCTGTCCTGTACCTGTAACTGACATATACTGAGACCCCTCACCCTATAACACCTGTCCTGTACCTGTCACTGACCTATACTGAGACCCCTCACCCTATAACACCTGTCCTGTACCTGTCACTTACCTATACTGAGACCCCTCACCCTATAACACCTGTCCTGTACCTGTCACTGACCTATACTGAGACCCCTCACCCTATAACACCTGTCCTGTACCGGTCACTGACCTATACTGAGACCCCTCACCCTATAATACCTGTCCTGTACCTGTTACTGACCTATACTGAGACCCCTCACCCTATAACACCTGTCCTGTACCTGTCACTGACCTATACTGAGACCCCTCACCCTATACCACCTGACCTGTACCTGTCACTGACCTATACTGAGACCCCTCACCCTATAACACCTGTCCTGTACCTGTCACTGACCTATACTGAGACCCCCTCACCCTATAACACCTGTCCTGTACCTGTCACTGACCTATACTGAGACCCCTCACCATATAACACCTGTCCTGTACCTGTCACTGACCTATACTGAGACCCCTCCCCCTATACCACCTGACCTGTACCTGTCACTGACCTATACTGAGACCCCTCAATCTATAACACCTGTCCTGTACCTGTCACTGACCTATACTGAGACCCCTCACCCTATAACACCTGTCCTGTACCTGTCACTTACCTATACTGAGACCCCTCACCCTATAACACCTGTCCTGTGCCTGTCACTCACCTGAACTGAGACCCCTCACCCTATAACACCTGTCCTGTACCTGTCACTTACCTATACTGAGACCCCTCACCCTATAACACCTGTCCTGTACCTGTCACTGACCTATACTGAGACCCCTCACCCTATAACACCTGTCCTGTACCTGTCACTGACCAATACTGAGACCCCTTACCCTATAACACCTGTCCTGTACCTGTCACTGACCTATACTGAGACCCCTCACCCTATAACACCTGTCCTGTACCTGTCACTGACCTATACTGAGACCCCTCACCCTATAACACCTGTCCTGTACCTGTCACTGACCTACACTGAGACCCCTCACCCTATAACACCTGTCCTGTACCTGTCACTGACCAATACTGAGACCTCTCACCCTATAACACCTGTCCTGTACCTGTCACTGACCTATACTGAGACCCCTCACTCTATAACACCTGTCCTGTACCTGTCACTGACCTATACTGAGACCCTCACTCTATAACACCTGTCCTGTACCTGTAGTGACCTATACTGAGACCCCTCACCCTATAACACCTGTCCTGTACCTGTACTGACCTATACTGAGACCCCTCACCCTATAACACCTGTCCTGTACCTGTCACTCACCTGTACTGAGACCCCTCACCCTATAACACCTGTCCTGTACCTGTCACTTACCTATAGTGAGACCCCTCACCCTATAACACCTGTCCTGTACCTGTACTGACCTATACTGAGACCCCTCACCCTATAATACCTGTACTGTACCTGTCACTGACCAATACTGAGACCCCTCATCCTATAACACCTGTCCTGTAACTGTCACTTACCTATACTGAGACCCCTCACCCTATAACACCTGTCCTGTACCTGTAGTGACCTATACTGAGACCCCTCACCCTATAATACCTGTCCTGTACCTGTCACTGACCTATACTGAGACCCCTCACCCTATAACACCTGTCCTGTACCTGTCACTGACTATACTGAGACCCCTCACCCTATAACACCTGTCCTGTACCTGTAGTGTCCTATACTGAGACCCCTCACCCTATAATACCTGTCCTGTATCTGTCACTGACCTATACTGAGACCCCTCACCCTATAACACCTGTCCTGTAACTGTCACTGACCTATACTGAGACCCCTCACCCTATAACACCTGTCCTGTACCTGTCACTGACCTATACTGAGACCCCTCACCCTATAATACCTGTCCTGTACCTGTCACTGACTTATACTGAGACCCCCCACCCTATAACACCTATCCTGTACCTGTACTGACCTATACTGAGACCCCTCACCCTATAACACCTGTCCTGTACCTGTAACTGACCTATACTGAGACCCCTAACCCTACAACACCTGTCCTGTACCTGTCACTGACCTGTACTGAGACCCCTCACCCTATAACACCTGTCCTGTACCTGTCACTGACCTGTACTGAGACCCCTCACCCTATACCACCTGTCCTGTACCTGTCACTGACCAATACTGAGACCCCTCACCCTATAACACCTGTCCTGTACCTGTCACTGACCAATACCGAGACCCCTCACCGTATAACACCTGTCCTGTAACTGTCACTGACCTATACTGAGATCCCTCACCATATAACACCTGTCCTGTACCTGTCACTGACCTATACTGAGACCCCTCACCCTATAACACCTGTCCTGTACCTGTCACTGACCTATACTGAGACCCCTCACCCTATAACACCTGTCCTGTAACTGTCACTGACCTATACTGAGACCCCTCACCCTATAATACCTGTCCTGTACCTGTCACTGACCTATACTGAGACCCCCTCACCCTATAACACCTGTCCTGTACCTGTCACTGACCTATACTGAGACCCCTCACCATATAACACCTGTCCTGTACCTGTCACTGACCTATACTGAGACCCCTCACCCTATAACACCTGTCCTGTACCTGTCACTGACCAATACTGAGACCCCTCATCCTATAACACCTGTCCTGTAACTGTCACTTACCTATACTGAGACCCCTCACCCTATAACACCTGTCCTGTACCTGTAGTGACCTATACTGAGACCCCTCACCCTATAATACCTGTCCTGTACCTGTCACTGACCTATACTGAGACCCCTCACCCTATAACACCTGTCCTGTACCTGTCACTGACTATACTGAGACCCCTCACCCTATAACACCTGTCCTGTACCTGTAGTGTCCTATACTGAGACCCCTCACCCTATAATACCTGTCCTGTATCTGTCACTGACCTATACTGAGACCCCTCACCCTATAACACCTGTCCTGTAACTGTCACTGACCTATACTGAGACCCCTCACCCTATAACACCTGTCCTGTACCTGCCACTGACCTATACTGAGACCCCTCACCCTATAATACCTGTCCTGTACCTGTCACTGACTTATACTGAGACCCCCCACCCTATAACACCTATCCTGTACCTGTACTGACCTATACTGAGACCCCTCACCCTATAACACCTGTCCTGTACCTGTAACTGACCTATACTGAGACCCCTAACCCTACAACACCTGTCCTGTACCTGTCACTGACCTGTACTGAGACCCCTCACCCTATAACACCTGTCCTGTACCTGTCACTGACCTGTACTGAGACCCCTCACCCTATACCACCTGTCCTGTACCTGTCACTGACCAATACTGAGACCCCTCACCCTATAACACCTGTCCTGTACCTGTCACTGACCAATACCGAGACCCCTCACCGTATAACACCTGTCCTGTAACTGTCACTGACCTATACTGAGATCCCTCACCATATAACACCTGTCCTGTACCTGTCACTGACCTATACTGAGACCCCTCACCCTATAACACCTGTCCTGTACCTGTCACTGACCTATACTGAGACCCCTCACCCTATAACACCTGTCCTGTAACTGTCACTGACCTATACTGAGACCCCTCACCCTATAACACCTGTCCTGTACCTGTAGTGACCTATACTGAGACCCCTCACCCTATACCACCTGTCCTGTGCCTGTACTGAGACCCCTCACCCTATACCACCTGTCCTGTGCCTGAACTGAGACCCCTCACCCTATACCACCTGTCCTGTGCCTGTCCTGAGACCCCTCACCCTATAACACCTGTCCTGTACCTGTGCCCTTAGTGTGGCACGTCTATACCAGGACCCCTCGCCCTATGATTGCACTATAGTATGTGACTCCTATCTTATCTGTAATGACTGTAATGATGCTGTTTATGGTCTCTCTGCCCTTTGGCCCCTGTATTGCACTAGGCTGATTTTCCCAGAGTGATTTTGCACCCGGCTCTCGGCTGGATCCCAGCTCTTACCTTTTCACACGGCTCATTCCCACATTGCGCACGGTCCTCCAGACGCTTTATAAGATCACTGACTGCGCTCACATTCAAGGAAGTCTGCCCAGGAGACAGAAGGCTGAGCACTCCCTGATATGGGGTGTCCTGCAGTGTGGCAGTAGGATACAGGGACAGCAGTGCCAGGCATGGCCAGAGGATGGGCAGCGACATGCTTTATCTCTCAGGCACTTGTGTGAGATGGTGACCAGTGCCTCCTTGTCCAGGTTACAGAGTGACATGAGAAGATCAGACTGTTACTCTCCATGTTCTCCATGTGTCCTGTGATTGGCTGCTAGACTGTCATAGAGCAGTGAGGGCAGCTCCCCCCCCCCCCCCCCTCCTCTCCTGGATCACCTGGAGCTGCCGTCTTCTCCACCCTCTGCCAGGATGCATCGGGCTCATCAGGAACCAGTCTGCTCAGTCGTTAACCCTTCTCTGTAGTGTTGCTCAGATTCCTTCCTCTCGCCCATTCCTCTGGCATTCAGCACAATTTATCATTAACCTGTATTTATCTAGTACTCAGCAGGCACCCCATGCTCAATACGTGTACGTACAGGTGACACCGAGCCAAAACCTTCCCAGACGAGACTTCTTACAGTATAGGATTAATGTCTGCACTGTATTGTAGTATACATTCCTACAATAATGGGTAACTCATGGCAACAGGTCACTATGTGGCAACACTGGTCTCCGCAATGTTCATATTAATAACTTACTGAGTTGGACAAAGTGTAAGATTATATACATATATATAAAACAACAAACAAAATCTCTAGAATTGCGCTAAGGGTGGACTTATGGTCGCCTATAACACTTGGTCTTCTACTAGCAGGACCCCACTTGTTTTTTGGTCTTTGAGGAGCACACACGCGCTGGTCGTATAAGGAGTGATCTCCATATTTTGCCATTGATCTAATCTTAAAAGGTGCGACTATACACCTACTTTTTGAGGAATAATAAAAGATTATATTCCAAATTGGTTGGTATAGATATCTTTGGAATCGTATATATGTACAGGAGTGAATAAAAAGAGAGTCAGCATAACCCGTTTATGAATGGTTTGTTTAGAAAAATTCACATATAAGGATTAATATCCAAGCTTCCAATAACATGAAGGAATTAAGGAGCTTCCAATAACAGAGAAAAAACTCAAAAATCTCCTGAAATACCACAATAAATTGAGAAGACATATCCAGTCTATATCACAATAAAGACTTTCTCCAGATTATTACAAAATAATTGGCACACCCCTGATGAAGTCTCTTGACGAGACGAAACGCGTCGGATTCTTAATATCATCCATAATCAAAGGTTAACAGTACTAAAGACAAGAATTAACTACGAAAAGTTTGTTTTACTGTTTTTATGCTTGTAGTAATAAATGTTTTATACATGAATGAAAATTCCTATTGTGTTTAAATTGGTTAAATAAGGATTGAGGAAAGACAGGAATTATTCCAATTTTAAAATTGTGAGGGGATATATATATATATATATATATATATATATATATATAGCCCAGCATAGACTCAGTAGGGGTATGCTGGTAGGCCCCACCCACTACCTCCAGCTCTCACAGGCTGCACTGCCTCTTCCAAGCTATCACTTTCAAGCAGCAGCAGTGATTTATAGACTAAGTCCTCCCCTTGCTACCGTCCCTGAGTAGGAAAGTCCCCAATGCTGATGACACCCACATGAACAACAAAGTGCTCCCCCCCCCCCCACACACACACACATTTCCCCATGACCCATGCGACAATGCAGCCCTGTGGGTAAATTCCCCAAACCACCACTGTCCCACTAAAATGAAAATAGTTGGGAAATATTCCCTTGTGGACGCCACAATGTGGAAAACCAAACAAGCTCTTAGGCAGACAAACAAGAATGTAATGCCCCTAGGGCAATAACCAGGCGCTGCTTTGGGGCTTATTCAAATTTAAGCAGCAGTTTAAAATTAGGGATAGTCAGTCCCTGATATGCAAAACTAAAAGAAAGAAAAATAGGAACTGCGCTTTTGAGGAAAATAATACCACAATTAATTAATAACCATTTATTTGCTTAATCAGCACATTTAAAATTAAATAATAAAAAACATAATACACATTTAAAATACATTAGGAAACACACTCTAAATAAATGGCATTTTTGCTTGGTGCTGGCCTTAGTGACAAGATATATATATATATATATATATATATATATATATATAACAATGTGCTAGTCAGGCACTCCCAATGATAAGCTGTAGGTGTCCGGTACCTTCACAATATAAATACAAATGGAAGGAGCTGGTGCGGTTGTAAGACTTGACAAAAGTTGTTTAATACAACTGAAACGTTGTCCTCATTTATGGCTCCGTGAGTTTTTTTCATCATTTGATTACCGAGTGCCGCACCAGCTCCTTTTCTATATAATTGTTCAAAGTTTTGGACCAGTGACTTGCCATATCACTATATATACCAGCGTGCCTGATTTGGGTCAGTGTATAATATAGTCATTTGTCCCCGCATATCTATTGCAGCGTTCTGCTCATGGTGACTTATAAAGTTGTGTGAATACAGGGCCGGACACCAGGTGACGTATAGTGCAGTCTGTTTATTGGTGCACGCAGACAAGATGGCCATGCGTTCCACGGTCTCTTACTCTGTGGTGTCACCGATTTACACTGTATATTGGCTGAAAACCACCGGATTGAGCACGGGTTATGGGCTGCATGTGTGCGGCTCACGCTCCGGAGCTCTCCATGTGAAGAGCCTTGATATGCCGTCACGGTGATGGGCTATATTGTGTTTGTAATACACACGGTCCCAGGAAGCGGAAGTGCCTGCGTGTCACACGCCGCTGTGCGTTCCACTGCAGCCAGGTGAGAGATGGAGCTGTCAGCTGAGCTTTTACACTTATTGGCCACAGGTAAGACTGGTTGTTGTGATTTTGGCGGGTCTCTGTGCCCTATATATATGGTTAACATTCAGAGGTTGTTGTGCTCTTGAAGAAGGTGGTAACACACCGAAACAGGCTGTCGAGCCGGTTGGTTATGAGACCAGCGTGGAGGTCCACGGGTAGCATGCTGTTGTCCCGCTAAGGATAAGTGACCCACTGCTTTACTCATTTTTTTCAAATATGTTGCCATGTGTTTTAAGAACTGTCTGAAACTGGACTTTTGAAATATATTCTTAAACCTTTCCCATTGGTGTGCAGATGTCGTTTCTCTGAAAGGGGAATACCACGAATATTTAACTTATTATGAGATCTGGCACCCAGCTAATCAATTTGAAAGTGGAGTGCGGTTTTTCTCTGTGCATCTGTCTATTATTACAATATGTGGAGCCAGCACCTGCAAATTTTTGACTAAAGTGTTGTTAACACTAAATGTACATACTTTATTTTTTGTCTTTTTTATTTTTTGCTTTTTTCAATTATCTGGACAATCACCAACACGATATTGCACAAATGGATCTAGATGCTAATGACTTGGCTGGCACAAAACACTTCCTGGAAAAGGACATTAAGCAAATTTTGTTCTCTAATACGGACTCACTACATTTCGATGTGGACAGTCCTCAAGAAGTATATGATGACCTTCTTAAAATGAGGAAGAGATTAGTAGAACTTAATTTGCATGGTTTAACACTGTCTCAATACCATCGTGAGAAATTGATCCCCAGAGGATTTAGGATTAAAAATCAACCAACTCTGGGGAGAAATAATAAGGATTTTTGTAAGCAGTGGTGCCATATACTTAACCAGTGTAGCCTAGACCTAATGGTGCTAGTGATTCAACAGGTAAATATTGACATTGCCAATCTTGAGAAGGAGATAGGTGAATGTGAGAAACAGGGACTGGATGTCCTTAAAAATGATACAGCCACTGAATGGCTTAACAAACTAGAAAGTACGATCAGCTCTTTTAATGTGGAATTACTGTCCTTTAAAAAAAACAAGTATAAAAAGGTTCGAGAGGACTATAAAGAGGTGCGTGTGTATCCCTGGATATTTGCTCAGACTAATACCCGTACATGGAGGCCACGTCCAGGGGGGAGAAGAAGGGCAACTAGACCCTACACGGATATAGAATCGCAGACATCTGATTCTGATCAGGCGTCATCTAACACCAGTACTCATTTTTTAAAAGAGGGAGGGAACACCAGGGCGAGAAACAAAGGAAGAAATGCAGGTGGAGCCGCCGCAAGGGGAGATCAGACACGCCCCCCATTCACACGGGAAAATGACAGTATTTAACATCTCTGACTATGCACTTTCCCCAATTGAAGAGCAAGTACTAGCAAGAGGTCTGTCATTTGTACAGACCCATAAACAAAAGGCATTCAATTGTGAGGTAGAATTGCATAGATTTCAGAGACAGTTAAAATTGAAGGATTTTTTTGCCACTCATGAAAATACACCATCTGAAATAAAACCTTTCAAGAAAAAGAGTATATTTGATCCACCATGCACAAATCCTTCCATTGCCACATTTATGAGGATAGTCAGACACAACCTCATCCCCTATATGTCTAAACAAAAATATTCCTACTCTAATACAACAGCAGAAGAGAGAATCGCCATTAAATCCCTCAAAATGAATAATCAGATTATAGTACGCGCCGCCGACAAAGGCGGTGGCGTAGTAGAACTAAATAAAAGCGATTATATCGATGAGGTCAGGCGCCAATTATCCTACTTAACATGTTATAAAATCTTACGTTATGATCCCACCACTGGTTACAGTAAAGAATTGGATGGCATTTTAACAATGGGGTTGACCAATGATTGGATTGATGAGGCAACATACGAGTTCTTACAGCAGCCTTATCCTGTCACCCCATTGTTGTATATATTGCCCAAAATCCACAAGTCCCTCAATAGACCACCAGGGAGGCCTATAATTTCATCTAGAAACTCCCTATGCCAAAATTTATCTCAATTTGTAGATTTTTACCTACAGGCAGTGGTCCAGAGCATTGATACTATACTAAAGGATACAACTGATTTTTTAAAACGCATCAAGAAACTTGTGACAGTGCCCCCAAATTGTTTGTTGGTCACATGCGACATTAATAGTCTGTATACCAACATCGGACACAAGGAAGGCATTGAGGCTATTAGGAAAGTGATCACCATGAATCCAATCTATAAAGGCCCCCAGTCGAATTTTTTCTGTTGTTAATTGAATTCATTTTGCACAAAAATTATTTTTATTTGATAATTCCTTTTATTTGCAATTACAGGGGACGGCCATGGGGTCAAACATGGCCCCGGCTTATGCAAATTTATTTATGCATTATTATGAGTCCAATTTTCTTTTAAATAACAGAACTTTTTCGCCTTTCATTTTGTCATACGTGAGATTTATCGATGACATTTTTTTTCTTTGGACGGGGGGACCTGAAAGATTGGATTAATTCATGGCATACTTGAACGGATTGGCTGGCACCATTAGGTTCACCCATGCAAGTAGTCCTGTTCAACTCAGCTTTTTGGATGTTAACGTATGTATTAACAGAGGTAGCTTTGAGACAATGGTCTATAAAAAACAAACGGACACCAACTCGCTGTTAAGGGCTGAAAGCTTTCACCCCTTGCCACTTAAACGTGGGTTACCGTATTCTCAGCTACTGCGAGTTGTCAGGATCACCTCAGATGCGGGCAAACTACCCCAAGAACTTAAGAGAATGGGGGATGAGTTCTTGCAAAGAGGGTATAAGCGAGAAGAAGTGGAACAATCAATTCAAAGATGCCTTCAGCTGGACAGAACAACCTTGTTGGAAAAGGAGAAGATGGACAGGACCATCAGTCGAATGATCCTGCCAACCACTTTTTCAATAGCATCTCCGAAGTTGAGAGATGTGGTCTTAAAACACTGGCACATATTGCAGACTGACCCAGTGATGGGCCAGTTCTGTAAAGAGAATCCTCTTTTCGCTTATAAACGGAGCAAGAACTTAAAGGACGAGATCACCTGTTCTGATATCTGTCTCACTCCAGAGAACTCTAATTGGCTCAGTGTGAGAAACGGAGCCTTTAGATGTAGTGGTTGCGTGAACTGCAAACATCTAATCATGGGAGATACCTTCAAGCACCCTAAATTGGATTACAAATTTAAATTACAACACCGCATGACTTGTGAAAGCAAGTACATCATATATGTAATTGTGTGCCCCTGTCTTCATTTGTACGTGGGGAAAACAATTAGGATGCTAAAGGAGAGGATCGGAATGCACCGGTCTTCAATAAAAAAGGCCATGACAATCCGTGACCATACAACACCTCCGGTCGCCAGACATTTTTATGAGACCGGGCATTCAATCAAGGACTTTAAGTTTATGCCTATTTTTCATGTGAGGAACCCTAAAAGAGGGGGTGATCGTCACCTAACCTTATTAAGAAAGGAGAGTGAGTTCATTTATGATTTGAACTCACTTAGTCCTTCGGGCCTCAATGAGGAACTAAACCTTAATGTCTTTTGTTAAAGGAAAGCTTGCATGGGTGTGCTACAATAATAGATTCTATTATAGGAAGTGTGTATACTCCTTTAATGTAGATCTGTCACTCATTATTCACTCAGGTACTTTTTGGATGGTATTGGCATACAATGTATAGTCAATATGGTGTTACTATGTATGTATAATTATTTTTCACTATTTGGTTATTTTTTTGCATGGTGGAGGCTGATTGTTATTATAATTGTTCAAAGTTTTGGACCAGTGACTTGCCATATCACTATATATATCAGCGTGCCTGATTTAGGTCAGTGTATAATATAGTCATTTGTCCCCGCATATCTATTGCAGCGTTCTGCTTATGGTGACTTATAAAGTTGTGTGAATACAGGGCCGGACACCAGGTGACGTATAGTGCAGTCTGTTTATTGGTGCACGCAGACAAGATGGCCGTGCGTTCCACGGTCTCTTACTCTGTGGTGTCACCGATTTACACTGTATATTGGCTGAAAACCACCGGATTGAGCACGGGGTATGGGCTGCATGTGTGCGGCTCACGCTCCGGAGCTCTCCATGTGAAGAGCCTTGATATGCCGTCACGGTGATGGGCTATATTGTGTTCGTAATACACACGGTCCCAGGAAGCGGAAGTGCCTGCGTGTCACACGCCGCTGTGCGCTCCACTGCAGCCAGGTGAGAGATGGAGCTGTCAGCGGAGCTTTTACACTTATTGGCCACAGGTAAGACTGGTTGTTGTGATTTTGGCGGGTCTCTGTGCCCTATATATATGGTTAACATTCAGAGGTTGTTGTGCTCTTGAAGAAGGTGGTAACACACCGAAACAGGCTGTCGAGCCGGTTGGTTATGAGACCAGCGTGGAGGTCCACGGGTAGCATGCTGTTGTCCCGCTAAGGATAAGTGACCCACTGCTTCACTCATTTTTTTCAAATATGTTGCCATGTGTTTTAAGAACTGTCTGAAACTGGACTTTTGAAATATATTCTTAAACCTTTCCCATTGGTGTGCAGATGTCGTTTCTCTGAAAGGGGAATACCACGAATATTTAACTTATTATGAGATCTGGCACCCAGCTAATCAATTTGAAAGTGGAGTGCGGTTTTTCTCTGCGCGTAGTCGAAACGCGTTGGGCGTGGCTTGTTCGTGTGACGGAGTGACGTCCTTTCTTCCACTGGTGGTCCTGCTGATCCTATTCGTCTGTGGCGAGACTCCGGCGTCTTGGTGTGTGATCCTTTGGTCTGCAGCTGGGCGGTGGTGGTTTGCGCTATCGGAGAGGTCGACAGTGGCTATCTGTACTACCAGGCTGGCAAGCATATCATTTTAAACCTTAAATGTACGTGAGCTTTATGTGTGCAGTAAATGTACGTTGAATTTATGCTCATTGGTGCGTCTCTTCTTTGATTTCCTTGCATGTGTATCCATTGGGTCTTGGTACGATCCCCCTTCTGAAGAGGACAGCACACATTTATTGGAGACTGTGGACATTACACTGCTTATTTGAGGACTATTTGCGCTGGGTATCTTGTTTCCTATATATATATATATATATATATATATATATATATATATATATATATATATATAGCTTGGTTGCTTGGTGGGGCGGACCGGCACTCTGTCCCTCAGGTTTGCGTGCTGCAGTGCCTTCCTATACAATTGGTAGTTAGGGAAGAACAAAGGTGGCACTTGCAGGCTTGTAGTGAAAAACTCAATTTATATCACATCAAATAAAACAGTGCAAACAGTGTCCGACGTTTCGGGGCATAGCCCCGTTTTCAAGGTGACGAAACGCGTTGATGGCGTATGTGTGCAGTGACGGTGGAAGCCCGGTGGTCTGGTCTGTTGATCCTGGTGACAACGTGCTGCTGCTCCCCACCAAGAGAGAGAGTCGGCCTGGTGCCGGTTACCGCTGTGGATACACTGGTGACAATGAATATGTTCATATTTTAAAACCTAAGTGTACATGAGCTAGTTATTTTTAGTAAAAGTATTGTTATACTATACTCACGGTGTGCACCTCCTCCATTTCTTTTCCATATATATATATATATATATATATATATATATATATATATATATATATATATATATATATATACAGTTCTATTTTTGTAGGAAAATAGGTTCAGGAACTGTGGGCGGGGGCAGAAAGTGGGCGGTGATATGGGAGGAGCTACAAAAGGGGCGGGGCATTACATTAAAAAAAACCAAGAAAAACATAATTCCTCACTCCGTCACGCTTATTATACATATGCCACACACCGTGATGCCCATTATACATATGCCACACACAGAGATGCCCATTATACATATGCCACACACAGTGATGGCCATTATACATATGCCACACACCGTGATGGCCATTATACATATGCCACACACCGTGATGGCCATTATACATATGCCACACACCGTGATGGCCATTATACATATGCCACACACCGTGATGGCCATTATACATATGCCACACACAGATGGCCATTATACATCTGGCCCACACACAGATGCCCATTATACATCTGGCCCACACCGAGATGCCCATTATACATCTGGCCCACACCGAGATGCCCATTATACATCTGGCCCACACCGAGATGCCCATTATACATCTGCCACACACCGTGATGGCCATTATACATCTGCCACACACCGTGATGGCCATTATACATATGCCCCACTCCGTGATGCCCATTATACATATGCCCCACTCCGTGATGCCCATTATACATATGCCCCACTCCGTGATGCCCATTATACATATGCCCCACTCCGTGATGCCCATTATACATATGCCACACACCGTGATGCTCCATTATACATATGTCACACACTGTGATGCTCCATTATACATATGCCACACACCGTGATGCCCATTATACATATGCCACACACCGTGATGCTCCATTATACATATGCCCCACACCGTGATGCCCATTATACATATGCCCCACTCCGTGATGCCCATTATACATATGCCCCACTCCGTGATGCCCATTATACATATGCCCCACTCCGTGATGCTCCATTATACATATGCCACACACCGTGATGCTCCATTATACATATGCCACACACCGTGATGCTCCATTATACATATGCCACACACCGTGATGCCATTATACATATGCCACACGCCGTGATGCCCATTATACATATGCCACACACCGTGATGCCCATTATACATATGCCGCACACCATGATGCCATTATACATATGCCGCACACCCTGATGCCATTATACATATGCCACACGCCGTGATGCTCCATTATACATATGCCTCACACCGTGATGCCATTATACATATGCCGCACACCATGATGCCCATTATACATATGCCCCACTCCGTGATGCCCATTATACATATTCCACACACAGAGATGGCCATTATACTGAAGGCCCACACAATGATGCTGCCCATTAAACATAACACCAAGATGCCCATTATACAGCAACAGCAATGAGAAAAAATAAAATTGCATTACAAATTTGTAGAACATTCTTTCTCCATACCAGACAATTGCAGCAAGGATCAGAATCCAGTGTAACTGGGCTCACTGCTCAGGCAGATGGAGGAAGAAGGCACTTCACAGGTCAGGGCAGCAGGTGGGAGAGCGTCCTCTGTTAGGCAGGCTGGCAGGTGGGAGAATGCGTCACAGGTCCGCGGACGGGAGAGTGCGGGTCCCTGCCACAAACAGAGATGCCCATTATACATATGCCCCACTCGTGATGCCCATTATACATATGCCATACACAGAGATGCCCATTATACATATGCCATACACAGAGATGCCCATTACACATATGCCCCACACAGAGATGCCCATTACACATATGCCCCACACAGAGATGCCCATTACACATATGCCCCACACAGAGATGCCCATTACACATATGCCCCACACAGAGATGCCCATTACACATATGCCCCACACAGATGCCCATTACACATATGCCCCACACAGATGCCCATTACACATATGCCCCACACAGAGATGCCCATTACACATATGCCCCACTCCGTGATGCCCATTACACATATGCCATACACAGAGATGCCCATTACACATATGCCATACACAGAGATGCCCATTACACATATGCCCCACACAGAGATGCCCATTACACATATGCCCCACACAGAGATGCCCATTACACATATGCCCCACACAGAGATGCCCATTACACATATGCCCCACACAGAGATGCCCATTACACATATGCCCCACACAGATGCCCATTACACATATGCCCCACACAGATGCCCATTACACATATGCCCCACACAGAGATGCCCATTACACATATGCCCCACTCCGTGATGCCCATTACACATATGCCCCACTCCGTGATGCCCATTACACATATGCCCCACTCCGTGATGCCCATTACACATATGCCCCACTCCGTGATGCCCATTACACATATGCCCCACTCCGTGATGCCCATTACACATATGCCCCACTCCGTGATGCCCATTACACATATGCCCCACTCCGTGATGCCCATTACACATATGCCCCACTCCGTGATGCCCATTACACATATGCCCCACTCCGTGATGCCCATTACACATATGCCCCACTCCGTGATGCCCATTACACATATGCCCCACTCCGTGATGCCCATTACACATATGCCCCACTCCGTGATGCCCATTACACATATGGCCCACTCCGTGATGCCCATTACACATATGGCCCACTCCGTGATGCCCATTACACATATGGCCCACTCCGTGATGCCCATTACACATATGGCCCACTCCGTGATGCCCATTACACATATGGCCCACTCCGTGATGCCCATTACACATATGCCCCACTCCGTGATGCCCATTACACATATGCCCCACTCCGTGATGCCCATTACACATATGCCCCACTCCGTGATGCCCATTACACATATTCCACACACAGAGATGCCCATTATACATCAGGCCAACACAGAGATGCCCTCCATACCAGACAATTGCAGATGGAGGAATAGAAAGGGCTGACCTGGGCTGCCTGCCCAGGTCAGGGCAGGGCAGGCAGCAGATGGGAAAGCGTCCTCTGGCAGGCTGGCAGGTGGGAGAATGCATCCCTGCAGTGGACAGCCGGGCGGACAGGTGAACAGCCGGGCGGGTGGACGGGTGGCCAGCCGGGTGGGTGGACGGGTGGCCAGCCGGGCGGGTGGACAGCCGGGCGGGTGGACAGCCGGGCGGGTGGACAGCCGGGCGGGTGGACGGGTAGACAGCCGGGCGTCTCGGCGTCCGCGGGAGTTGTAGCGCTGCGGGTGGGAGTCACCATGGATGCGCACCCTGGACGTCATGTGCGTGCATCCATGGTGTCGGAGGGCAGGGGGCGGGTCGCAGGAAGCTCCAGCCTGCAGCGCATCCACCCGGCCAGCGCGCCGAGCGCGGGGATGCGTAGATTTGTGCTGGGCAGCCGGGCCTCATTTAACTTCCGGAACGCCGTTCCTGCTGAGGACATATTTGAACAGAACTGCAGGAACGGCGTTCCGGAGCGTTCCGGACGAAAAATACCCCTGTATATATATATATATATATATATATATATATATATATATATATATATATGCTTCCACTTTCAATAAATATGAGTGGATATTTTAGGAGAATTCACCCCACTGATCCTTCTTTGGATGGATCCTGTTCCTATTGGCCTCTGGTTAACAAGGTGTTTTTTAGGGGGGGACAGTTATTAGACTCTCATGTATCTGGGATATCTGCCACTGCTGCAGGCTGCAGTTGACGTGGTCCCCATGAAGATGTTGCTCTGTCCTTAGTCGACTTGATATATCCCCACATTTTTGACAATATCTACTTTCAGTCCTGGTTCAGGTATATAATTGGAAAAATAATTTTGTAATCCACACTGGGAGGAAGGAATGGGGGTGCTGTCCTGACGCATTTCGCTGGGTAACCCCCAGCTTTTTCAAAGGTGTCCTCTCCTTGCAAAACTCTCTGTATTTATACCTTAGGCCAATATGGCCACTAATTGTACAAGCTGTTGTCATTTAGTTCGGAAAAAATGAAGGTCTGATGGTGCTGAGCTTGTGTATCCGTGGAATATAATCTCGTGATGTAGAGATATGAAAAAATTAAATAAATCAAGTGTAAGGTGATGTCAGAAATGGAGATGCTTTTTTTGGGGGGAGAAAAAAGCACTCAATAGGGAAACTCGTACCCAAACTCACTAAATAGTGGTGTGTTATAAATATATAACGGTATCTTTATGGGTCCACCCGTGCAGAAAACATTGAAGACAATACCAATGATGGAGGACAATACCATTGCCAGCACATCAAAAGTAACAATTTATTTTTCAACAGCCAAAAAGGGTGCCTGCCATACTCACTGATTGGGAAGGTATAATAAACACATAACGGTTTCTTTTAAAAGCCAGGTCCCTTATTTCTCCAGTAGAAATGTGAACCTGAAAGGGGAGGAGGACCGGTCTCAGTAAAATAATTTACTATTGGAGCAGCTGCTAAGTGGCACATAGGCCAATAGCCACACACATATGGTCCAAAAAATAACAGCAAATAAAACAACAATGGAATAAAAACACTCACTTATCTGCCAACATGTTTCGGCCATCACAGCCGCATTTTTCAAGGTAGATAGTGAGTAGACAGGCAGTGTTTAAGTAGCAGTATGGAGGGAGCACTTCCGGGTCACGCTAATTGCGTGTCAGGGTTTGTAACATAATAATAAGCAATGCCCGCATGTCAGGGATACATTCGATAGATCAGTGTGACATTAGAATAGGCACCAAATGTGGCAACAAATCCAAAATACCTGTATGGTGTTATCTTCGCCATTACCGGCCACAGTGGAACGCATCAGTGGCTTCCGGTCTGTGAAACGCACAACCGGAAGTCAGCTGCTCGCATTCCCCGATGAGAGTCGTACAGTGACGACCTCTGTGTGCCACCTCCTAGAATTATCCCACTTCCGGCTTGTGGAACGCACAGCCAGAAAACGGATGTGCAACTGATCTAAATCACATAAGTGCCGCATCGTGCAATGACGACCTCTGTATAACACCTACTCGAAGTGTCTCGCTTCCGGCTTGTGGAACGCACAGCCGGAAAGAGGATGTGTGCCTGATCTAAATAACATTATAGCACAAGTACCATGTCACTTAGTGCTGGCGGGTATATATGAATATAGTGATAAGTCCCTGGGCAGTGAATTAAATTGAATAAATTGTGTACAGTAGGAAAGTGCAACATGTTGAAGCGTCCCCATCTAAAAAAAGGGGAAGAAGTGCTTCCTCCATTTACTAAAGGTGTATACAATAATATATATCACAATACATTTAAAAACAATTAATAAAGAACAATTAATAAAGAACAACAAATTACAAAGGACCATTTAAAAAACCACTTGAGTTCAAATTCGTGGTTTAAGCCACCTGGAGATAAGGTGGACAGATTGAAAATCCACCTCATCTATGTTTGGGCGAGGCGGACATCCCTATTGTTATACCGCCAATTACTTTTAATGGCCTCCAGGCCCCAAAAGCCTGTAATATGTTTAACGGAGCTATTGTGAGCTTCCAAAAAATGTAAGGAAAATGGGTGTTCCTTAAAACCTCTTTTAATATTTCTAACGTGCTCAGCGAGTCGAATTTTCATATTTCTTTTGGTCTTTCCAATATATAATTTCTCGCATGAACACCTAATGGCGTACACCACGTAGTTGGAATTACATGTGATAAATTGTTTGGGTTTAATAATAGTGTTGTTCAAATTAATCTCTGTAAATTTTCTAATAGTAGAGGGGCAAGATTTACACATGGCACAATCGCCACAACGGTGAAAACCGTTGTTGCATGTGGAAATGGTATTCTGTTCCATGAATGCACTCTTAACTAGTTCATCCTTAAGATTTGCGGCCCGTCTATATATAAACTTGGGTTTATTGGGTAAAATATCAACAAGTACCGGGTCTTCCAATAAAAGTTTCCAGTTTCGTTTAAATACTTGTTCTATTGTTCTTAAATGGGCATTGTATTGTGTGCTAAAAGCTATCGTATAATTCTGGGTTTGAGGAGCCACATTAGTGGGTTTATCTTTAAGTAGGTCCTCTCTTGCAAGGCCTTATTTAACAGTGCACCATCATACCCTTTGTTCAAAAATGTATTCTTCATTTTCTCAGCACTACTCTCGAAGTTAGGTAGACTGGAATATTTGCGTTTCATACGCACAAATTGTCCCTTAGGGACATTGGATACCCATCTTTTGAGGTGATTACTTGAGGTATTAATATAGGAATTGGAGTCTGAGGGTTTAAAGTATACTGTGGTCTCCAATTTCCCATTCTCCACAAAAATCCTCAAATCCAAAAAATTAACCTCGAGTTTGCTAATACTGAATGTGAGCTGAATATTGAAATTATTTTTATTAAGATATTCACAGAATTCTTTAATTCTGACTCTTGTCCCCTCCACACAAACAGTACATCGTCGATATAACGCCACCACTGGACCATATTTGCGCCCCAGCCATGCCTGTGCCATACCATCAGCTGTTCCCATCTGGTCATAAACATATTGGCATAGCTGGGGGCAAATCTGGTCCCCATGGCCGTACCGACCTTTTGAATGTAAAAACATTCAAGAGGTCGGTACGGCCATGGGGACCAGATTTGCCCCCAGCTATGCCAATATGTTTATGGCCAGATGGGAAAACCTCATGGTATGGCACGGGCATGGCTGGGGTGCAAATCTGGTCCAGTGGTGGCGTTACATCGACGATGTACTGTTTGTGTGGAGGGGACAAGAGTCAGAATTAAAGAATTTCTGGGAATATCTTAATAAAAATGATTTCAATATTCAGTTGAAGAGGCAGAGGACATGGTGGGAGGTTGACTGTTGGCGCTGAACCATCTCTTGAAGACACTGGGCCATTTGCCTTTGGGAGACTTCCAGTTATTCCAAGCGCTGAGGAGTCCTTGTAGGAGTTCAGTGGGTTATCCCTGAGCACCACCCGAGTCCATTGGGTCAGTGCAAACTGTCATGGATTGAGGATTGGATGAGCTCGTGTGACTGTCAGGAATAACTGCTGTGCCAGAAGGAGTAGGTTGAAAACGTGCTGGTATAATAAAAGTCCTCTGTATTTAAAGAAAAGAAACAGGCTAGTCCCAAATAACGTCTTTGAGAGTCAACTCAAGAATTTGCAGCAAATGCAATACGTATTGCGAAAGTCTTGCAGGGATCAATAACAGAGGGGTATTGGAATCCAGTGCAGCTGTAGTGATACGGGATTGCGGATATTTGGGAACAAAGAAGTTTAGGTATTCCGGAGATGAGGACATCGAATCTGGTAGGAGCAAGAAGAGGCTTGGTAACGTGAGCCACTTGAGAAGTGCCGATGGAGAAAGGGTGACAGATCACAGAACCGCCGGAGCTGCGGACGAAGGAGAAGTTGCCGGTAACTGGTCTGGGTCCTTTGGGTCCAATTTTTTTATTTTTTATTTTACCATATAAGCCCGGCGTCCACCTGTCAGGGACAGCCCCGGGCTTCAGCTCTGAATAGGTGAAGCCTGGGTGGGACCCCTTTATTGGGGGGTCCCCACTCACCTAGGTAACTCATCCAGGGCTCACCAGCCACGGTGCGCATAATACAACCAAGGGACCTTGCGTAAAAAGTCTGTGGCATGACACTGTAGGCTGTTGGAGCCAAAATATGGAGGACCCCAGTATTTTTGGAACCAGGACTGGGCCAAGAGTCCAGGGCTGGTTTCAGAAATATGGGGGACCCTTATGCTTATTGTCTTCAGTATTTTCGGAACTAGGTCTGGCTCAATGAGCTTGGGGCTGGTTATGCTCTGGAGGTGGTACCCCATGTGATAAGGTGCTATTTCGGAACCTTACTAAAAATTGCATCCCATTAAATCTCACCCTAAGGGGAAAATTTACTGAAAAAAATTTGTGGAAAAAAAACGAAAATACAATTTTTTTTGGTGTATACGTATTTTTGGCATTTAATATGCCAAAAAAATGTATTTTCGTATTCTTAACGATGGGACATTCATATTTGTATTTACAAATACGAATGTCTACACCATCGATAGGATACGACAGGAATCGCAATTCAAAAGAATGGTGGTTCCTGATTTACTAAGCAGCCGTTGATAATACGGCTGCTAATTGGCGTTAAACAGACACGAAAATACGGCAGGAAAATACACTTTATTTTCCTGTCGTATTTGCTTTAAGCCTGCATGGATCAGTCAGATTCGTGCAGGCTGCAGTGTAAAAAAAAATAGAAAAATAAATAAATTTAAAAAAAACAGCGTGGGGTCCCCTCCACAGCCGAAACCAGCACCAGGCTGAAAGAGCCGGGGACGGTAATTAAAAATCAGGAAACCCGACAAATAGGGGTTCCCCGATTTTTAACAACCAGCCCCAGGCTCCAGGTCCGGGGCTGGTTCCCAAAATACGGGGGGACAAAATGACTAGGGGTCCCCCGTATTTTAAGAACCAGCCCCAGGCCAAACCAGCCAGCAGGGTAATGCCACAGCTGGGGGGGAGACTTTTTATACAAGTCCCCCCGGCCAAAGCATTAACCCCCTGACTGGTCAGCCTGGCCAGGGGCCCTGGGGGAGTGGGAACCCCCCCCCCAATAAAGGGGTCCCACCCTTCAGGACTTACCTGACCAGGCTGAAGCCTGGTGCTGTCCCCAGTGTCCCTGTGCAGTGGCCACCGGGCTGATAGAATGGTGTAAAAAAAAAAGAAACTATTGTTTAAACCTGTGGAACTACAACTTGGAGAACCACAAGTCCCAGCCTGCGGGGCATTAAAGGGCCCGCTGGCACTTGTAGTTCCACAGTAAAAAAAAATAGTGAAATAAATACACACTGACAGACAATAAAAATAAAACTTTAATACATCCAAAGCCCAAACATACTGATACTTACCTATCTTGAGCCTGTAGGTAGGTCCCAGGTTCTTGATCCGGTGCCTTGTCTTGGTCCCGGATCCATGTCGGCATTCTTCTCCATGTCGATGTCCATGTTGGCGTCGTCCTTGTCGTCGTCCGGGGTCCGAAGAAATCCATGGGGGACCTGTGGAAGGAAATCCTACTCACCCAGGACCTCCATGGATCTGAAGTCTTGATCCGTCGTAGTCCTGGACTTCTTCAAGCTGCTGGCGATTCCTGGAGCTCGCCACGTCAGACTGAGAGGCACCGAGATCCTTCATCCTCCACGCCTCTCATCAGAATGATTCTATTGGCCGCTAGGCGGCCAATCAGGAGCTGAGAAAGTCGGCTCCTGATTGGCCGCCTAGCGGGCAATAGAATCAGATGCAGGTGAGAGATGCAGGGGTGATGGGGATGGAGAAATGGAGGTAGTGAGAGATGCAGGGGTGCTGGATAGGGGGAGGTGGAGGGAGTGAGAGAGGCAGGGGTGATGGGGAGGGAGTGAGAGATGCAGGGATGACAGGGTTGGAGAGATGGAGGGAGTGAAAGATGCAGGGATGACAGGGTTGGAGAGGTGAAGGGAGTGAGAGATGCAGGGGTGACAGGGTTGGAGAGGTGGAGGGAGTGAGAGATGCAGGGGTGACAGTTGGAGAGGTGGAGGAAGTGAGAGATGCAGGGGTGACGGTTGGAGAGGTGGAGGTAGTGAGAGATGCAGGGGTGACGGTTGGAGAGGTGGAGGTAGTGAGAGATGCAGGGGTGACGGATGGAGAGGTAGTGAGAGATGGACTGGTGACAGGGTTGGAAAGGTGGAGGGAGTGAGAGATGCAGGGGTGACAGGGTTGGAGAGGTGGAGGGAGTGAGAGATGCAGGGGTGACAGGGTTGGAGAGGTGGAGGGAGTGAGAGATGCAGGGGTGACAGGGTTGGAGAGGTGGAGGGAGTGAGAGATGCAGGGGTGACGGTTGAAGAGGTGGAGGGAGTGAGAGATGCAGGGGTGACAGGGTTGGAGAGGTTGAGGGAGTGAGAGATGCAGGGGTGACAGGGTTGGATAGGTGGAGGGAGTGAGAGATGGACGGGTGACGGTTGGAGAGGTGGAGGGAGTGAGAGATGCAGGGGTGACAGGGTTGGAGAAGTGGAGGGAGTGAGAGATGCATGGGGTGACCAGCGCCGGCGCCACCACTAGGTAGCTCTAGGCATTTGCCTAGGGCGCCGGCACCAAAAGGGCGGCAGTTTGACCCTCACCCCCAGCATATAGCTGTCGGCACCTGGAAGCGCTTCTGGGTTTGAAACCACTTGCCGCACGCTGATTGGCTGAGATTCAGCCAATCAGCGTGCGGCAAGTGGTTTCAAAACCAGAAGCGCTTCCCGCGCCGTCGCGCGCATAGCGCTAGTTATTCTCTATTCACTGCAGGGACCCCGCTGCCGCCAGCAGCTTTATACAGTGACAGCGCCGCAGGTACCCCCACGGCACGGACACCCCTGCGCACTCCAGCACTGCAGGGACGCCGACAGCGTCCACCACAGGTACCACCCCGACTCGCCTGGGGCGCTTCGGTGCCTTGCACCGGCCCTGGGGGTGACGGTTGAAGAGGTGGAGGGCGTGAGAGATGCAGGGGTGACGGTTGGAGAGGTGGAGGGAGTGAGAGATGCAGGGGTGACGGTTGGAGAGGTGGAGGGAGTGAGAGATGCAGGGGTGACGGTTGAAGAGGTGGAGGGAGTGAGAGATGCAGGGGTGACGGTTGGAGAGGTGGAGGGAGTGAGAGATGCAGGGGTGACGGTTGGAGAGGTGGAGGGAGTGAGAGATACAGGGGTGACGGTTGGAGAGGTGGAGGGAGTGAGAGATGTAGGGGTGACAGACAGAAGAAGAGGTGCAGGGAAGGAGGAACTATATAAATTGATGTTACATTACCCTAGGGCCCCCCCTGTATTAAGTACCAGGGGCCCTCCGGAGCCGTAATCTTGCTCTGCAGTGAGGGGTTGGGAGGTGCAGGGAGGACGCAGGGCCTGAGAAAACCAATAGGCTGATTAGGCTGCAACCTAGAGCGCTGGGTTCTATGGGGACCGTGGTGGTGGCTCTGTGTGCGCTCAACTCATCCGCTGCTGAGGGGCTCAAACCAGTAATGGCCAATACGGTGTGCGGCATAATGTGTAATGGGCAATACGGTGTGCGACAATGTGTAATGGGCACTATGGTGTGCGGCAATGTGTAATGGGCAATACGGTGTGCGGCAATGTGTAATGGGCAATGCGGTGTGCGGCATAATGTGTAATGGGCAATACGGTGTGCGGCAATGTGTAATGGGCAATATGGTGTGCGGCATAATGTGTAATGGGCAATACGGTGTGCGGCATAATGTGTAATGGGCAATACGGTGTGCGGCAATGTGTAATGGGCAATACGGTGTGCGGCAATGTGTAATGGGCAATACGGTGTGCGGCAATGTGTAATAGGCAATACGGTGTGCGGCAATGTGTAATGGGCAATACGGTGTGCGGCAATGTGTAATGAGCAATATGGTGTGCGGCAATGTGTAATGGGCAATACGGTGTGCGGTATAATGTGTAATGGGCAATACGGTGTGCGGCAATGTGTAATGGGCAATACGGTGTGCGGCATAATGTGTAATAGGCAATACCATGTGCGGCATAATGGACAGAGGAGGAGGGAAAGACCCAGACCTGGCCAATCACCATTTTGCCCTTTTCCAAGATGGTGGCACCAGCCTCCCAGCACCTACCAACACACAGTCAGACTGCCACACCTCCAACAAGCCTTTCAGAGCCAGCATCCTGAGCCGCCATGACCTGCTGCCTCCAGCCCAACCGAGGACTCCACTGGACACATGCCAGCCGGCGGCGGACACGGACAGGTGAGTTATGTGCCTGCTGTGCCGCCCGCTACCCTCTTCTTATCTCCCACTAACATGGGGGATTTATAGAATAGCTGCTCAACCATTTGGGGTGCACTTAGTGTCATTCCTGTTATATATATATATAAATATATATATATATATATATATATATATATATATATATATATATAGATATATATATTCAGTGTTTGGAATCCAGGAGTCCACATCCGGTTCTACCACCACTCTATAAAACTGTATCTGGTATCAAGTTTATTGCATTTCTCCTGGGGCTACTAAACTACCCTCAGAATTCACTGGCAATTTGATTAAGATGAGAAGTGGACACCTTTTCCACATCTGAATTTTCCTAATAACATTCAGTGATCTTCTCGTTGAAACAGTTACCGGTATATAATACTACATGAGAATGCCTGCTGTATATGAGTTATACTAAAAAGACTCTTTCCGGGGTGAAACTTCTCTGTACTGTTCTGCTGTCAAATGCCCCTGATAAAGTCAAGCTGTTGACGAAACGAGTTGGGCTTACAACACCACTTGGAAGACGCTTTTAATAAAATTTTTATGTCATAAATTGCAGTTATATTTTATTGTTGTGTATTGGACAAAATGTTTTTGTCATCTGCACTGTGAAAAGGGCGCACTCTGAGAAATCATTTTTCTCTCTCTCTCTCTCTCTATATATATATATATATATATATATACAGATGGAAAAAGAAGGGGGAGTTGTGACCCTATACTGCGCTAACGAGTGAGCAGCACTACTCTAAAGTCTCCGCCGCTAATGGGAGTCTGACATAAAGTATGAAGAGAAGAAGGTGTAGAGGTGCGCTCAGAAGATGGTTTCACCAATCCACAATTGTTAAAATATAAAAATATTTATTTCATACAATAAAACAATTAAAATACTTAATAAAAATGCTTTAGTTTGAAATCATTCACAAAAGTAGTTGGTATGTCATTGTAATTCAATGTAACTTCGATCAGAGGTGTAGACTGATCATGCAGAACCCTACGCATTTCGTCCACTAGGGACTTCTTCAGGGGTAGTACACCAGAATCTAGAAAGGTGGTGAATAAAGAGATGGAACTTAAAAAACTAATTTGCAAGAAAATTCAGGATATAGAGGACTAGAGGAAGAGACAAAAGAGGAGAGCAAGAGGAGAGGAGTGAAGATGGGTAGTTCCTCACAGGGAACTAAAGGGAGGACCATAATTTCCCAGATCCACCGTAGTGAGAGAAGAGGGTACATAAAATGAACATACCTCTAAATTTTATATACCTCAATACAGCATATAAATGTAAATATTGAGGAACACTTTTGGGTGTTGTTTAAGAGAGGTGTGGTCACCGCTGTTAAACTGATGACCCTATGAGGCTCCACTTGATAGAAAAATAAAATCTGAAAATGGATACAGTGCCAATATGAGAGCGATGCAGACCTTAATATCCCCAAACCACCAGTGAGGAAGGACAATATATAAATAGAACATACCTATAGCCTTTATATACCTTGATACTATGTATGTATATAGGGGAACACTTTACATACAGTGTTATTAAGGGAGGTGTGGTCACCGTGGTTAATCTGATAACTTTGGATCAGAAAATGAATGCAGTATCTATGAGCAAATAAACGAAAAGTGCAGATCATAATTTCCCCGATCCACCAGTGAGAGAAAAGGGGGAATATATAGAGTAAACATACCTATAGCCTTTATATACCTTGATTTATTGAAAATTTATATGGGAACACTTTTGGGTGTTAATAAGGGAGGAGTTGTCCCTGTAGATAGTCTGATAATTCTGTGATGCTCCACTTAATGGTATAAAAAAATGGAACCTGAAATTTAATGTAATGCCAGTAAGCATATAAACAGATAACCTGGATATATGGGCACAAAATGCCGATGGATTCATTTTTCATACAATTTCCAAAGTTTCAAAATGACAGTTAGGTTACCTGTAATATGTCTTTATAATCATACAGGTATTTTAGATGTGGCACAGTTGAAAAAAATTTACACATCAAAAAATCAGGCGTAATGTAGTACCTTCATATAGAGTTATACTTATATGGACGTTTAAAAGGTGGGGTACAGTGAAAAAATGTACATACCAGAACAGGAAGCACAATATAAAACCTCTCTGTTAGATGACTTATTCTCCCAACTGTACAGTCAATTCTAAATGTTAATAAATAACAGTCTGTTACACAATGGTACATAGATACATATAAAAATAACAATTTGTCAAACTAGAACAAAATGATGGAACAAAGTATTAGCTGGCTGAACGGTACCAACCCAGAAGATGTCATTTTACTGAGATATCCGATGGCCAAAAAAAAAAAAAAAGAATGAAATGATATACCCATAGGTAAAATATTACATAGTATTCCATAATGGTAAATAGACTGTCACTGGTGGCCTATTAGATCCCTGAATAATAGGATATAACGTTTACTTTAAGTTGCACAGCTAGCAGAAAGTTATACCAGCAGATATTATGACAGGAGTTCAGTGTGGGGAGATACAACACACTATTGATGTGTGTCCCATACGGGTATTTTAGGTAATCATAAACCAAAAATAAGGTGCCTTGTCTCATATCCCAAACAGACATCCTAAATGCACATCCTAAACGGACAGTGAACATATACAATGAATAGTTCCAACATAGATAATAATTACAGATATACAGGACCAATTGGGCGCAACCTAAGTGGATCAGCTTGCCAATGTCACAGTCAGCGTGGAGAGAGATAATTTCCCTCTGTTATGAGGGGCTTTAAATACCGTCCTCTATGTGACCTCACTTCCGGTTTTTAGGTAGTGAGTAATGGCACTAAAAAAATACTATAAGGGGGCTTCTAGTGAGTATGAAGAGGAGGACACTGGGTGATATGATATAATCCCTCTCTAAATTCGGGGGTTCGGGGCTGTGGCAGTGAAAGAATAAGATAAAAAGACTGAGGGTGACATTCTATGGGATGAGATCTGCGTTTTTTTGCGTTAATTAGACAACAAAATGGCGATATCGCATTTTCCCTTCAAATCGCCAATTTAATGGGATGCGCTAAGGGACTGAAATCGCATATTATGTGCGTTAAGGCATGCTGACCAAAAGTGCAAGATTAATTCACATTTTTATCGCATCCAGATGTTTTCGTACAGAACAGTATACAACTCGCTTATTTAATGCTATGCGCATTTGGAAATCGCAATTTTTAGGTGTCTAATTATCGCACTTATTTCAGACCAGGGTCTGTTTGGCGAATTAGCCAGAACCCTGCACAGATCGCAATGTTCTGTGCAGGGTTCTGGTGTTAAAAAAAAAAAAACGGTTAAAATAAAAAAAAAACGAGCGCGGGGTCCCCCGCCCGAGCATAACCAGCCCCGGACTCATTGAGCCGGTGCTGGTGACATAAAATCAGGGTCCCCGACAAATCGGGGTCCCCTTGATTTCATGAAACCAGCACCAGGCTCAAGGTCCGGCGCTGGTTCCCAAAATACGGGGGACAAAATGACTAGGGGTCCCCCGTATTTTAAGAACCAGCACCGGACCCAACCAGCCAGCAGGGTAATGCCACAGCCGGGGGACACTTATTATATAAGGTCCCGCGGCCAAAGCATTAACCCCCTGGCTGGTCAGCATGGGCAGGGGTCCTGGGCCCCAAAGAAGGGCCCCCCCCCCTCCAGGACTTACCAGCCCATGCTGATAGTCCGGGGCTGTTCCCGATGCCCCTGGGCGGTGGGCATCGGGCTGATGAATTGTGTAAAAAAAAAGAAGTAAAACTATTGTTTTCTACTGGCGAACTATGAGTCCCAGCAAGCCTACCCCGCATGCTGGGACTTGGAGAACCACAAGTCCCAGCATGCGGGGCATTAAAGGGCCCGCTGGCACTTGTAGTTCTACAGTACAAAAAATAGTTAAAGAAAACACACTGACACCCTGAAAAATAAAAGTTGAATACACACAGAACACACACACACTGATACTTACCTACCTTGAGCCCGTAGGTCGGTCCCTGGATCCTGGGTCCGGGCTCCGGGGCTCCAGGGCAGAAGAGTCCGGTTCCGGGGCCTGTCTCCTGGTTCCGGGGCTGGTCCGGGGTTCCGGGGCTCCTGGCCTGAAGAATCCGGGGTCCGGGATCCGAGGTAGTCCCCAGGGGTACCTAAGGAAGGAAATCCTACTCACCTGGTCCCCGGCGACGACCTTGGCATCCTCTCCGGCTGAAGCGCTGCTCCCATCTGGTACCCGGCTTACAGGACTTCACCAGCGCAGAGATGTTTCTTCCTCGGCGTCTCTAGACAGAATGATTTCTGGCCAATCAGGAGCCGAGAAAGTCGGCTCCTGATTGGCCAGAAATCATTCTGACTAGAGACGCCGAGGAAGAAACATCTCTGCTCTAGATGCGCAGAGATGTTTCTTCCTCGGCGTCTGTATGTATTGTGTATTAAACTTTTATTTTTCAGGGTGTCAGTGTGTTTTCTTTAACTATTTTTTGTACTGTAGAACTACAAGTGCCAGCGGGCCCTTTAATGCCCCGCATGCTGGGACTTGTGGTTCTCCAAGTCCCAGCATGCGGGGTAGGCTTGCTGGGACTCATAGTTCGCCAGTAGAAAACAATAGTTTTACTTCTTTTTTTTACACAATTCATCAGCCCGATGCCCACCACCCAGGGGCATCGGGGACAGCCCCGGACTATCAGCATGGGCTGGTAAGTCCTGGAGGGGGGGGACCCCTTCATTGGGGGGGTCCCCACTTCCCCAGGACCCCTGCCCATGCTGACCAGCCAGGGGGTTAATGCTTTGGCCGCGGGACCTTATATAATAAGTGTCCCCCGGCTGTGGCATTACCCTGCTGGCTGGTTGGGTCCGGTGCTGGTTCTTAAAATACGGGGGACCCCTAGTCATTTTGTCCCCCGTATTTTGGGAACCAGCGCCGGACCTTGAGCCTGGTGCTGGTTTCATGAAATCAAGGGGACCCCGATTTGTCGGGTACCCTGATTTTATGTCACCAGCACCGGCTCAATGAGCCCGGGGCTGGTTATGCTCGGGCGGGGGACCCCGCGCGCGTTTTTTTTTTTTTACTTTGCGCTTTCCTGCAAACGTGCGATTTTCAGACATGAAAATCGCACATTTTCAGGACTAAAGACAGCGCACCAATTCGCCGCAAATCGCACCACTTCGCACTTTTCAGCCTCCAAAACGCATCACATTAAATATGCGAATTTTGACAGAAAAGTGCGATTTGAAAAAGTGCGATTTGCGGCGATGTGGTGCGCTAAAAAAAATGCGCATTTATCTCAAAGCATAGAATGTCACCCGATGTGTAGTGAAATAGACTTACTTCCGGGAACGCTGTGCGTTCCAATGTGCGTGTCAGCCCTCTGATAGGGTACTGGTCACGTGGGTGGAAGCCACAAATCGATAGGAGGCTTGAGGGGGTGTGGAGGGGAGTGGGCGTTCAACTGATCACGTATTTCGTGTCAGTTTACGCTCCACAGCTGATAAATAATAGCTATCAGTGCTAGCGCTTCCGGGCGTCCCACTGAACACGTGCTGCGTGTCAGTATGCGCTCCACCGTTTCCATGGTGATGCTAAATACATATGGACGGGGTGCATGTAAAATGAGAAGCAGATACCCTTAAAGGGGCAGAACGCTACTTTTATGTACTGTATGTCCATATCATTTAATAATATAAGTGCTATTGGATAACAATGTGTAAGTAAGTGAATAATAAAGGGGGTGGGACCCTATATTATATATGGGTGTTCCATAGATATTAACCCTATGATGTGGCCAGTGGATATCACCCACTGGTCAGATCCTATGGAATGTGTATATATATATATTTTTTATTTTTTTTATTTTAATTAATTAATATTTATTATTATCCCTAGTGATGGAGTGTACAATTTACAACGGGGGATCCCCATACACTTAATCCTAATGGGGTGCTGGGGGCTGAAATATACTCAGTGGAGTGCTCTAAGGCTGGAATGTAAATTCCAGTTAAGTGGGACAGATATATATCTGGTGAGAGGAGGTGGGCAATGAACCTTCTCTAGGGCTAACGTGACCATAGGGAAGTAACAATGCTAGTCCCATGGGGTGTGTCATTATACCTGTGGGGGGGGGGGAGGTTTTTTTTTTGTGTCAACAGGGAGGCACCCTAACTCTTAATCGAAGAGAACAATTTAGGTGGAGCATATCGATTAATTAATTAATTAATTAAGCGAGGTTCCAATAACTAGGTTTTTAACCCAACTGGTCCCATATGTACATATCTTGAACAATCACCTATCTAGGTGCTTAGATTAACAGAGAATGAGCAAAAAAAAAAAAAATATGGAAAAAAAAACGTGAAAAGGGGGGAAAGAAGGCTAAATGTGGACTATAATCAAGGTATATAAAGGCTATAGGTATGTTTACTCTATATATTCCCCCTTTTCTCTCACTGGTGGATCGGGGAAATTATGGTCTGCACTTTTCGTTTATTTGCTTATAGATACTGCATTCATTTTCTGATCCTATGGTACCATCTAGTGGAGCCCCACAAAGTTATCAGATTAACCACGGTGACCACACCTCCCTTAATAACACTGTATGTAAAGTGTTCCCCTATATACATACATAGTATCAAGGTATATAAAGGCTATAGGTATGTTCTATTTATATATTGTCCTTCCTCACTGGTGGTTTGGGGATATTAAGGTCTGCATCGCTCTCATATTGGCACTGTATCCATTTTCAGATTTTATTTTTCTATCAAGTGGAGCCTCATTAGGGTCATCAGTTTAACAGCGGTGACCACACCTCCCTTAAACAACACCCAAAAGTGTTCCTCAATATTTACATTTATATGCTGTATTGAGGTATATAAAATTTAGAGGTATGTTCATTTTATGTACCCTCTTCTCTCACTACGGTGGATCTGGGAAATTATGGTCCTCCCTTTAGTTCCCTGTGAGGAACTACCCATCTTCACTCCTCTCCTCTTGCTCTCCTCTTTTGTCTCTTCCTCTAGTCCTCTATATCCTGAATTTTCTTGCAAATTAGTTTTTTAAGTTCCATCTCTTTACGGTATTGTTTCACCACCTTTCTAGATTCTGGTGTACTACCCCTGAAGAAGTCCCTAGTGGACGAAACGCGTAGGGTTCTGCATGATCAGTCTACACCTCTGATCGAAGTTACATTGAATTACAATGACATACCAACTACTTCTGTGAATGATTTCAAACTAAAGCATTTTTATTAAGTATTTTAATTGTTTTATTGTATGAAATAAATATTTTGGTATTTTTACAATTGTGGATTGGTGAAACCATCTTCTGAGCGCACCTCTACACCTTCTTCTCTATATATACAGATTGGGCTGGCTTCATCTTTGCAGGGCTGGCGCAACGGAACCTGCCTCCGGTCCCCGCTGCCTCCGTCGCCGCCCGTCGCCCTTGCCGCCCCGAGCGCCCCCCTAACCCTGCCCATCTCCCTGAAGCGGAGACGGGCAGGGACACGAAGCGTCCCCGCTAAGAGACTGTGAGACGCACGCACATCCCAGTTCAGTGTAGAACCTGCCGCCGGCGCTCGCCAGCGGAGAGGGTCTGGCGAGCCCCGGCCATGGCAGGGGCTCCATCTGTATATAACTTTGTAATAAATTTCACCACACGGCTGTTTAACATCAACGTTTCATTTCTTGTCTAAATATTGTCAGGATGTACAAAGAATAATGGAAATGGTGCGCAGCCAGGTGTGGGAGGAGAGCATCCACCAGATGGCTGTGTTCCGGCCCCGCCGCCCAGCGTGGTCACATCGGAAGGTTCTGAGTAATGACGTCATTTTCCAATGATGCGCTCGCCGTACACTAGCTCCACTGGGAAGCTTCCTCTAAGATGCTATGGTGACAGAAAATGTACACATTAGACAATAAATCGATGCAATACAGAATGAGATATAAATAGCTTATATTAATGGAGATTTTGAACTCATATTCAAGACTAAGAGTATCATCTCATTTAGGGGCCCATTTATCAACTAATATTTGCGGCTAAATCCCCGAAAACACCCATTTTGGGGGTTAACCGCAAATATTAAGTATCCCCTTAATCAGTCCTTAAAGTGGTCCAAGGGAGGTGGTGGAACTCACCCCTCTACACCCACCCTTGCGGACCACACCCCTAGCACCTCCCACTTGGCAGAAGCCACACCCCTAACGCCACCCTTACATGGTACCAAGGGTATTCAGTTGCGGGGCGGGGGGCAGGTATTCGGGGGTGGTGAGAGACACTGACTACACTGTGTGACGGTGGTAGCTTTACACAGTCTGCTGGGCTGCCACCTGTCGGGAGCTTAGTGCTGACTATGCTGCTGATGAGAGGATGGATCAATGCTGAGAGGCAGACAGTGAGTCACGCTGTCTGCCTCTCAGCATCATCCTTCCTCTCATCAGTGGCAATTCTCATTGGCAGCAGGCTGCATCATTCTAGAGACTGTGACTGTCTGTCATTGTAGGGAGTGGGCAGGCTGCAGGGCGACACTCAAAGCCGGCCCTATACAATTTGATGCCCTAGGCAAGATTTTGGCTGGTGCCCCTGGCGCTACTTCCACCACTAACCCAGCACAGCTCCCATCACCCAGTAGTACAGATCACAGCAGCAGCCAGCAACACCCATCACCCACAGTCCTGTGCCGGCTACAGCAATGGCACCCCCATCCGCATATTTTAAAAATAGGCTGCAGGCTGGTGGTTTAGGCTTAGATGGTGGGGTATGAGGTTTAAGGTTAGGCACTAGCAGGTAAGGGGTTAGGTACTAGCAGGGAGGGTTAGGTTTTGGGGAAGGTTAGGGTTAGGTACTAGCAGGGAGGGTTAGGCTGTGGGGTGGGGGAGGTTCGGCTGTGTGTGTGGGGGGGGGGGGGGGGTTAGGTACTAGCAGGGATGGTTAGGCTGTGGGGGAAGGTTAGGGATAGTTACCAGCAGGGAGTGTTAGGCTGCAGGGGGGAAGGTTAGTTACTAGAGACTGTAGAGGGAAGCAATTGTGTCTGCAGTATATGTAAATGACTTGTATATTAGTTATACAAAATCTGCACCCTACCCCCCCCTTTTCTCTGGAAACCTCTGTGGCAAAATAACTAACCTTATTTTCCCTGCTTGCTTGTCGGCTCCTCTGGTCTCCGGGTGTCCCCTCCCAGTGTCCAATCTATATTACACATACAGTGCTGCGGTGTCCCTGACGTTTAGAGACGTGGGAAGCCATATACCTCTACTGTAAATTGCTGCATCCCATTCAGATCTTCTGGGGACCTGTCTACCAATCTGACACTAATGAGGTGGCTGGGCTGAAAATGGTACCTTCGGCGCAGTTAATTTTTTCTAACGGGGCACACAGAGCTGTGAGGCTGTTATCAGGAGAAGAGATGGACCCAAACAGAGGCACTTAGAGGGAAGGAAAGGGAAGCAGCACAGTGTCACATCAGCAGCTTTCCTGCAAACACATATTTTACACTGGGTGCAGGGCAGATCTGTAACTGGCGTCTGGGAGACAGATGGACCCTGCGCGGCTTCAGTAACTATACTTAGAGCAGAAGTAGGTTGAGCTCTGCCGGTCTCTGTTGACGGACACGTGGCCCAAAAAAACAATCAAATTATTGCAGCCTGGGGGGCAGGTGGAACCCTGCCCAGCCGCCACTGCTGCAAAACCCTTACACATATTAATGCCTTTACCGCCTACTCACCCCAGCCTCCTCCATGTTTGTCCAGCAGGAGCAGGGCTGGTTGCAGGGCACCGGCGAGGCCTGCTCCTCCGTACACTTTCCCTCATGACTGCAGCGTCCCATAATGAGGTGCGCACCATTGACGATGATGTGGTGCGACGTCAGCATGCCCGGCACAAGCATTGGGTGACACTGGACGGGCTGCGGAGGCGGGCAGAGCTCTAATACGGCTTAATACAGCCTGAGCCAGCCGCCTGTTGGTCCGCTGGACTCGCTGGGGGAAGTCTTAATGATATTGTGGGCAGGCATGGTGAAGCTGAAGGATGCGGAACTGAGTTCCGGCTTCAATATGAACTGCCGGAACTAAGTTCCGCCCCGTTCCGGCCCACTTTAACCCCTGCCCTTAATGTATCACAGGGGACTGCAGCAGGAATCTCCGATCCCTGCTGCGATCCCCCCTGCAGTGCCGCCGGCCGCATCCCCCATAGGTTTCTATGGGGGATGCGAAGCTGCCTGATGTATCAACATCGGGCAGCCCGGCAACGCACGCCTGCGCTATCACCATTCTGATATGGCGATAGCCCATTGTAGCCTATGGCTACACATCGCACTGCCCGAGCGGGTCGCGGGGGGGTTCAGCGCATAACCGCGCATGTGCAGACCCCCCGGCTTCCGGCTCCAGGCATCGCAAAGACAGGCTCCTTTTGGGGCCCTGTCCCTGCGCCCTGACAGATAATACATTCCAGTGATATGATCGCATTTTACATTGCGATCCTGGGCGGTAATATTCCGCCCAGGATAAAAACTCTAGTGTATACACTCAGTAACATTAACGATGCTCGCTCCCGCGCATCGTTAGAGACCCCCCCCTCAGCTGAACATGTGGTCGATTTTGGCGATATAGCCAAAGACCTTTATGTTTAGCTAGTCCCAGTGATGTCACTGAATGATATTGTTTACTGTTATTGCTAAGTGTGTATCCTTAATTCATCTACCTGCAGCCGATATTGTTCACTATAACGGCTGCAGTGCAGGTGACCTTGTCTGTGCGGGTCTTTTTTTATTGTGGTAGATGGGGAGAGAAGGGGCCTATGTCATCTGTCCTGGGCCCCAAAATTTCTGATGGCAGCCCTGTTCATGACTTTCTGTTTAGTAAAGATAAGGTCATTTTTATTATAACCCCTTTGTTGAATACGAATGATTAGGTCAATAATTTGTTGTTCGACAATTTTAGAATCACTGTTGATACGTTTGATCCTAATCATTTGCGAGTAAGGAAAGCTGGATTTAAATTTGTTGTGGTGGCAACTAGTGTAAGAACATGTTTCTATCTGTGCTCTTAGTAAGCTCCCTATCAGTCACAGAGATTCTGACATCTAGATAATCGATGGTTGTTTGATGCATCGTATAGGTAAACTTAACTGGGCTATTGGATTTGTTGTGTAATTATAGGAGTTGTTTAAACTCATTTTTAGAACCAGCCCAGAATATCAATAAGTCATCAATAAACCTAGTAAAAAATGTAATTTTATCCGCCACTCTCTGGTCTGAAAAAAAGACTAAATCCTCAATGCCAAACATATAAATATTTGCATAAGTGGGGGCCACTGACGACCCCATCGCGCAGCCGCGCGTTAAGAGGAAAAATTGATCATCGAATAGAATTTTTTTTTTTTTTAATACCAATTCTAGCAAGTGGGTGACAATATTAATGTAGTCCACATTAGCTCCAGATGTTCCCAATAATTTGTACACTGCTTGTAGGCCTTCATGGTGGGGTATCACTGTGTAGAGACTGGTGACATCTACGGTCACCGGCCATGTCTCCTCAGGTATTAGGCCCTATTGTTGTAATTTGCGCAAAAGGGTAGTTGTATCAAGTAAAACATGTGGCTGATCATGAATTAGTGGTTGTAATATTGTGTCCAGAAATATAGATGTTGGCTGAAAGAGGAAGCCTCTGGCCGAGATGATTGGCCGACCTGGTGGGGGAATGCCTTTGTGGATCTTCGGTACTGTGTATAGTAAGGGGACCAGTGGATGTTTGGGTATCAAAAGGTCCATCATATCATCTGTAATCACTGAGGCATCCAGAGCCCACTGTAATGTCTCCCGTAGTTCTTTTCTATATCCTTTAGTCGGGTCACCTCTTAGTTTTACATATACTTCTGGTTCCTGGAGTTGTCTGTGTATTTCTTGGCAGTAATCTGTAATGTCCTGGCTCCTCCCTTATCTGCTGGGCGTATAATCAAAGATTTATAATCACGTAGGTTTTTTAATGCTTGTTTCTCCGATGTATTTAAATTATTGTGAACTGGTTTGGAAGTAATTATATCCTGAACTTCCTGGTCCAATAATCGCACAAACATTTTTATGCTAGGGTTATTGGACAATGGTTCGAATGTTGATGGTTCTTTAAATTGTTTTAAATTTATTTGGAATAACAAATTTCTTAATTTCAGGTTCATCTTTATTATTAAAAAATTCTTTAAATTTTAATTTTCTATTTAACTGTTGTTTTTCAGTTAGCGATTGTAATTCATCAGGTTTCTGCGTAGGCACATAGGAAAGTCCTTTCGATAATAACGATTTCTCCGCTGTACTAAGCTCATGGCTTGATACAGTAAGTTGAAGATTACTTCTTCTTGTTCGTACTCATAGCTGGAGGTTTCTTGGTACTGGGTCTGACATTTCCATTGTCCTCCCCTTCTGGTGGGCCGTTTTTGGTGGACCTCGGGTACGTGTAACGCTTAAAGGAGCCGGTGGGCCTCGGCGGCAATACGTCCTCTTTTTTTATCAATTTCACTTGCTGAACTTTGGCCCTCTGCTGATTTATCCGTATCCAAAGCTGTGCGTGGGTATCTTGGCCTGCGGAAAAAGGGGCGACACGTCTCCTCTGAAGTATTTCCTGACAACCATCAATAGACCTGATGATTATTATAATCTTTATTTACTTTGGCCAGTTTTTCACATTTGAATTTAACGAAATCCTGTTTATACGTTGCAATTTGATTAGTTAGTTTTTCCAGCAAGTTGGTTTCTTTATCTGCCAGAAATGTCGGTGTGTGGCTGTTTTCAAAACCCGTTATTTTAGCCTTGGTGATTTCAAATTTCTTTATTGGAGAATTCGATCACCAACAGCAATATATATATATATATATATATATATATATATATATATATATATATATGAAAATGGAGATCCAGACCGCGCACAGTCAGTGTTAGAAATCAAAGTGCGTCCTTGATCAAAGTGTAACTGCAGCTATCTCTACAAAGCCCAACCGTGGCTTGTAAATCCCACACACATGTAGAGGAAATTGGAGAGGGAGCGCAATATGAGCATAAGTTAAAACAACTTTACTAAAAGTGCAGGCTCACATACATAGTGAGCATGACATGACCGGGACCAGTCTTTTCACCGCCAAGAGCTTCTGTGGTTCAGGACCATGAAGGCACAGCGTTGTCAGTTCCGGCCACGCCCAACGGGTGAAAAGACTGGTCCCGGTCATTCCTGTCTGCAGTGCACTGTGGTGGATTCCATATTGGCAAGCGGTTTGCTGTTTACTATCATGTATGTGAGCCTGCACTTTTAGTAAAGTTGTTTTTACTTAATACTCATATTGCGCTCCCTCTACAATTTCTTTTACACACATATATATATATACATATACAAACACAGTATTATAGCTCAGGTCCAGAGCCCCCGTAGCTCTAACAGTCTGGGTAACGCAGTACAGTCCCATTATCTGCAGAGCTGCTGTTATCGCATCTTATCCCAGGACATAGTTCATGGCCATGAACTGAAATTACTTTATGGCTCACAGTAATAATGACATTATATGTAGTGTGTTACACCTCAGAGTGGCCATATAGTAAGTGTTACACCTCAGAGTGGCCATATAGTAAGTGTGACACCTCAGAGTGGCCATATAGTAAGTGTTACACCTCAGAGTGGCCATATAGTAAGTGTTACACCTCAGAGTGGCCGTATAGTAAGTGTGACACCTCAGAGTGGCCATATAGTAAGTGTTACACCTCAGAGTGGCCATATAGTAAGTGTTACACCTCAGAGTGGCCATATAGTAAGTGTTACACCTCAGAAAGGCCGTATAGTAAGTGTGACACCTCAGAGTGGCCATATAGTAAGTGTTACACCTCAGAGTGGCCATATAGTAAGTGTTACACCTCAGAGTGGCCATATAGTAAGTGTTACACCTCAGAGTGGCCATATAGTAAGTGTTACACCTCAGAGTGGCCATATAGTAAGTGTGACACCTCAGAGTGGCCGTATAGTAAGTGTGACACCTCAGAGTGGCCGTATAGTAAGTGTGACACCTCAGAGTGGCCGTATAGTAAGTGTGACACCTCAGAGTGGCCGTATAGTAAGTGTTACACCTCAGAGTGGCCATATAGTAAGTGTTACACCTCAGAGTGGCCATATAGTAAGTGTGACACCTCAGAGTGGCCATATAGTAAGTGTGACACCTCAGAGTGGCCATATAGTAAGTGTTACACCTCAGAGTGGCCATATAGTAAGTGTGACACCTCAGAGTGGCCATATAGTAAGTGTTACACCTCAGAGTGGCCATATAGTAAGTGTGATACCTCAGAGAGGCCATATAGTAAGTGTTACACCTCAGAGTGGCCATATAGTAAGTGTTACACCTCAGAGTGGCCATATAGTAAGTGTTACACCTCAGAGTGGCCATATAGTAAGTGTTACACCTCAGAGTGGCCGTATAGTAAGTGTGACACCTCAGAGTGGCCATATAGTAAGTGTTACACCTCAGAGTGGCCATATAGTAAGTGTGACACCTCAGAGTGGCCATATAGTAAGTGTGACACCTCAGAGTGGCCATATAGTAAGTGTTACACCTCAGAGTGGCCATATAGTAAGTGTTACACCTCAGAGTGGCCGTATAGTAAGTGTTACACCTCAGAGTGGCCGTATAGTAAGTGTGACACCTCAGAGTGGCCGTATAGTAAGTGGTCCACCTCAGAGTGGCCATATAGTAAGTGTGACACCTCAGAGTGGCCGTATAGTAAGTGTGACACCTCAGAGTGGCCATATAGTAAGTGTTACACCTCAGAGTGGCCATATAGTAAGTGTTACACCTCAGAGTGGCCGTATAGTAAGTGTGACACCTCAGAGTGGCCGTATAGTAAGTGTTACACCTCAGAGTGGCCATATAGTAAGTGTTACACCTCAGAGTGGCCGTATAGTAAGTGTGACACCTCAGAGTGGCCATATAGTAAGTGTTACACCTCAGAGTGGCCATATAGTAAGTGTTACACCTCAGAGTGGCCATATAGTAAGTGTGACACCTCAGAGTGGCCATATAGTAAGTGTTACACCACAGAGTGGCCATATAGTAAGTGTTACACCTCAGAGTGGCCATATAGTAAGTGTGACACCTCAGAGTGGCCATATAGTAAGTGATACACCTCAGAGTGGCCATTGGTCATTGGTATGACCTCATCTAGAGTACTGTGTTCAGTTCTGTAGGCCATATCTCCAGAAGGATATAAATACATTAGAGACTGTACAAAGAAGGGCAACTAAAATGGTGCATGGCCTACATCACAAAACGTACCAGGAAAGACTAAAAGATCTTAATATGTATAGTTTAGAGCAGAGAAGAGAAAGGGGGGACATGATAGAAACTTATATATATCAAGGGTTATAACAAGGTACAGGTGGGAGACATTCTTCACAGGAAGAGGAGCAACAGAACACGAGGACATGCACTGACACTAGAGGGAGGAAGATTCAGGGGAAATGTGAGGAAGAGTTACTTCACAGAAAGGGTAGTAGATAAGTGGAATAGAGCAGTAGTACAATTTAAACATGCTAGGCCAGGGGTTCCCAATCTTTTTGAATCACAGTACCCTGAAGCACCAGACTTTTTTTCGTGGCACCCCTAGGCTAAAGGTTTATCATTAAGAAAGTAAAAAACACATATTAAGTTAAATAAATTGTGTTTATAACTCATCCTATGTTGGTGCACGTGCATTGTTTGCCATTAGTGATCTATGTTGGTGCACGTGCATTGTCTGCCATTAGTGATATATGTTGGCGCACGTGCATTGTCTGCCATTAGTGATATATGTTGGTGCACATGCATTGTCTGCCATTAGTGATATATGTTGGTGCACGTGCATTGTCTGCCATTAGTGATCTATGTTGGTGCAAGTGCATTGTTTGCCATTAGTGATCTATGTTGGTGCAAGTGCATTGTTTGCCATTAGTGATCTATGTTGGTGCACGTGCATTGTCTGCCATCAGTGATCTATGTTGGTGCACGTGCATTGTCTGCCATTAGTGATCTATGTTGGTGCACGTGCAGTGTCCTCCATCAGTGATCTATGTTGGTGCACGTGCAGTGTCCTCCATCAGTGATGTATGTTGGTGCACGTGCAGTGTCCTCCATCAGTGATGTATGTTGGTGCACGTGCAGTGTCCTCCATCAGTAATATATGTTGGTGCACGTGCAGTGTCCTCCATCAGTAATGTATGTTGGTGCACGTGCAGTGTCCTCCATCATTAGTATATGTTGGTGCACGTGCAGTGTCCTCCATCAGTGATGTATGTTGGTGCACGTGCAGTGTCCTCCATCAGTGATGTATGTTGGTGCACGTTCAGTGTCCTCCATCAGTAATATATGTTGGTGCACGTGCATTGTCTGCCATTAGTAATCCATGTTGGTGCACGTGCATTGTCTGCCATTAGTAATCCATGTTGGTGCAAGTGCATTGTTTGCCATTAGTGATCTATGTTGGTGCACGTGCATTGTCTGCCATCAGTGATCTATGTTGGTGCACGTGCATTGTCTGCCATTAGTGATCTATGTTGGTGCACGTGCAGTGTCCTCCATCAGTGATCTATGTTGGTGCACGTGCAGTGTCCTCCATCAGTAATATATGTTGGTGCACGTGCAGTGTCCTCCATCAGTGGTCTATGTTGGTGCACGTGCAGTGTCCTCCATCAGTAATATATGTTGGTGCACGTGCAGTGTCCTCCATCAGTAATATATGTTGGTGCATATGCAGTGTCCTCCATCAGTAATATATGTTGGTGCACGTGCAGTGTTCTCCATCAGTGGTCTATGTTGGTGCACGTGCAGTGTCCTCCATCAGTAATATATGTTGGTGCACGTGCAGTGTACTCCATCAGTAATATATGTTGGTGCACGTGCATTGACTGCCATCAGTGATGTATGTTGGTGCACATGCAGTGTCCTCCATCAGTAATATATGTTGGTGCACGTGCCGTGTCCTCCATCAGTAATATATGTTGGTGCACGTGCAGTGTCTTCCATCAGTGATCTATGTTGGTACATGTGCAGTGTCCTCCATCAGTAATATATGTTGGTTCACGTGCATTGTCTGCCATCAGTGATGTATGTTGGTGCACGTGCAGTGTCCTCCATCAGTGATCTATGTTGGTGCACGTGCAGTGTCCTCCATCAGTGATGTATGTTGGTGCACGTGCAGTGTCCTCCATCAGTAATATATGTTGGTGCACGTGCAGTGTCCTCCATCAGTAATATATGTTGGTGCACGTGCAGTGTCCTCCATCAGTAATATATGTTGGTGCACGTGCAGTGTCCTCCATCAGTAATATATGTTGGTGCACATGCAGTGTCCTCCATCAGTGATGTATGTTGGTGCACGTGCAGTGTCCTCCATCAGTGATGTATGTTGGTGCACGTGCAGTGTCCTCCATCAGTGATATATGTTGGTGCACGTTCAGTGTCCTCCATCAGTAATATATGTTGGTGCATGTGCAGTGTCCTCCATTTTATTTATTTATTATTTATTAACAGTTTCTTATATAGCGCATACAGATTCCGCAGCGCTGTACAGAGTATAGTTGAACATTCACATCAGTCCCTGCCCCAGTGGAGCTAACAATCTATATTCCCTACCATATATACACACATACACAGACATTCTAGGGTTAATTTTTGTTGGGAGCCAATCAGCCTACCAGTATATTTTTGGATTGTGGGAGGAAACCGGAGTACCCGGTGGAAACCCACGCAAGTACGGGGAGAATATACCAACTCCGCACAGTTAGAGCCATGATGGGAATCGAACCCATGACCTCAGTGCTGTGAGGCAGTAATGCTAACCATTACACCATCCGTACCGCCCATTACTCCATCAGTAATATATGTTGGTGCACGTGCATTGTCTGCCATCAGTGATGTATGTTGGTGCACGTGCAGTGTCCTCCATCAGTGATGTATGTTGGTGCACGTGCAGTGTCCTCCATCAGTGATGTATGTTGGTGCACGTGCAGTGTCCTCCATCAGTGATATATGTTGGTGCACGTTCAGTGTCCTCCATCAGTAATATATGTTGGTGCATGTGCAGTATCCTCCATCAGTAATATATGTTGGTGCACGTGCATTGTCTACCATCAGTGATGTATGTTGGTGCACGTGCAGTGTCCTCCATCAGTAATATATGTTGGTGCATGTGCAGTGTCCTCCATCAGTAATATATGTTGGTGCATGTGCAGTGTCCTCCATCAGTAATATATGTTGGTGCACGTGCAGTGTCCTCCATCAGTGATCTATGTTGGTGCACATGCAGTGTCCTCCATCAGTGATGTATGTTGGTGCACGTGCAGTGTCCTCCATCAGTGATGTATGTTGGTGCATGTGCAGTGTCCTCCATCAGTAATATATGTTGGTGCACGTGCAGTGTCCTCCATCAGTGATCTATGTTGGTGCACATGCAGTGTCCTCCATCAGTGATGTATGTTGGTGCACGTGCAGTGTCCTCCATCAGTAATATATGTTGGTGCACATGCAGTGTCCTCCATCAGTGATGTATGTTGGTGCACGTGCAGTGTCCTCCATCAGTGATATATGTTGGTGCACGTTCAGTGTCCTCCATCAGTAATATATGTTGGTGCATGTGCAGTGTCCTCCATCAGTAATATATGTTGGTGCACGTGCAGTGTCCTCCATCAGTGATATATGTTGGTGCACGTGCAGTGTCCTCCATCAGTGATGTATGTTGGTGCACGTGCAGTGTCCTCCATCAGTAATATATGTTGGTGCACGTGCAGTGTCCTCCATCAGTAATATATGTTGGTGCACGTGCAGTGTCCTCCATCAGTGATGTATGTTGGTGCACGTGCAGTGTCCTCCATCAGTGATATATGTTGGTGCATGTGCAGTGTCCTCCATCAGTAATATATGTTGGTGCATGTGCAGTGTCCTCCATCAGTAATATATGTTGGTGCACGTGCAGTGTCCTCCATCAGTGATCTATGTTGGTGCACATGCAGTGTCCTCCATCAGTGATGTATGTTGGTGCACGTGCAGTGTCCTCCATCAGTGATATATGTTGGTGCACGTTCAGTGTCCTCCATCAGTAATACATGTTGGTGCACGTGCAGTGTCCTCCATCAGTAATATATGTTGGTGCACGTGCAGTGTCCTCCATCAGTGATGTATGTTGGTGCACGTGCAGTGTCCTCCATCAGTAATATATGTTGGTGCACGTGCAGTGTCCTCCATCAGTAATATATGTTGGTGCACGTGCAGTGTCCTCCATCAGTGATGTATGTTGGTGCACGTGCAGTGTCCTCCATCAGTGATGTATGTTGGTGCACGTACAGTGTCCTCCATCAGTAATATATGTTGGTGCACGTGCAGTGTCCTCCATCAGTAATATATGTTGGTGCACGTACAGTGTCCTCCATCAGTGATCTATGTTGGTGCACGTGCAGTGTCCTCCATCAGTAATATATGTTGGTGCACGTGCAGTGTCCTCCATCAGTAATATATGTTGGTGCACGTGCAGTGTCCTCCATCAGTGATGTATGTTGGTGCACGTGCAGTGTCCTCCATCAGTAATATATGTTGGTGCACGTTCAGTGTCCTCCATCAGTAATATATGTTGGTGCATGTGCAGTGTCCTCCATCAGTAATATATGTTGGTGCACGTGCAGTGTCCTCCATCAGTGATCTATGTTGGTGCACGTGCAGTGTCCTCCATCAGTAATATATGTTGGTGCACGTGCAGTGTCCTCCATCAGTGATGTATGTTGGTGCACGTGCATTGTCTGCCATCAGTGATGTATGTTGGTGCACGTGCAGTGTCCTCCATCAGTAATATATGTTGGTGCATGTGCAGTGTCCTCCATCAGTAATATATGTTGGTGCATGTGCAGTGTCCTCCATCAGTAATATATGTTGGTGCACGTGCAGTGTCCTCCATCAGTGATCTATGTTGGTGCACATGCAGTGTCCTCCATCAGTGATGTATGTTGGTGCACGTGCAGTGTCCTCCATCAGTGATGTATGTTGGTGCATGTGCAGTGTCCTCCATCAGTGATCTATGTTGGTGCACATGCAGTGTCCTCCATCAGTGATGTATGTTGGTGCACGTGCAGTGTCCTCCATCAGTGATATATGTTGGTGCACGTTCAGTGTCCTCCATCAGTAATACATGTTGGTGCACGTGCAGTGTCCTCCATCAGTAATATATGTTGGTGCACGTGCAGTGTCCTCCATCAGTGATGTATGTTGGTGCACGTGCAGTGTCCTCCATCAGTAATATATGTTGGTGCACGTGCAGTGTCCTCCATCAGTAATATATGTTGGTGCACGTGCAGTGTCCTCCATCAGTGATGTATGTTGGTGCACGTGCAGTGTCCTCCATCAGTGATGTATGTTGGTGCACGTACAGTGTCCTCCATCAGTAATATATGTTGGTGCACGTGCAGTGTCCTCCATCAGTAATATATGTTGGTGCACGTACAGTGTCCTCCATCAGTGATCTATGTTGGTGCACGTGCAGTGTCCTCCATCAGTAATATATGTTGGTGCACGTGCAGTGTCCTCCATCAGTAATATATGTTGGTGCACGTGCAGTGTCCTCCATCAGTGATGTATGTTGGTGCACGTGCAGTGTCCTCCATCAGTAATATATGTTGGTGCACGTTCAGTGTCCTCCATCAGTAATATATGTTGGTGCATGTGCAGTGTCCTCCATCAGTAATATATGTTGGTGCACGTGCAGTGTCCTCCATCAGTGATCTATGTTGGTGCACGTGCAGTGTCCTCCATCAGTAATATATGTTGGTGCACGTGCAGTGTCCTCCATCAGTGATGTATGTTGGTGCACGTGCAGTGTCCTCCATCAGTAATATATGTTGGTGCACGTGCAGTGTCCTCCATCAGTGATGTATTTTGGTGCACGTGCAGTGTCCTCCATCAGTGATGTATGTTGGTGCACGTACAGTGTCCTCCATCAGTAATATATGTTGGTGCACGTGCAGTGTCCTCCATCAGTTATCTATTTTGAGCTTATTGGACCCATAAAAAGAAAGTACTTAAAGAACTTTGTGAATTCATGTGCGGTAATTCTTCTCATTGTGCATGTTAGTTACCTGAATATATTGTTCTGCTGCAATAACACAATATAGTTAGTGCCTAACAGAAACGTCCCTGAGTTACTGTATATAGCAGAGGTGGCACCAGGCGCGGCACAGAACAGGTACAAAACCAAGGACGAGCCATCAGCGAAGACAACAATAACTGATACTGATCCGATGCTCCCTATAACCTGCAGCTGTATCTTTTATTACATGTCAAAGTGCAGAAGGAAGTTTCTGGATATCGCTGAGGATTGTGCAGAATGTAATCTAGACCGAGAGCAGTTATGTGCCACAGTACAGGGGCCATAATGGTGACTCAGGGAGATAACAGATTTACTGTATAGCCATTTTCTGTACTCAGATGCTAAGATGCACAACACCCAGCAACATAATGGACCTGATCAGGGGCGGATTAAGCCTTCAGGGACCCCCTCCTATGTGTCATTAATGGGCGCAAACTGCACGGGAGAATATTACCCTGTGAAAACACAGAGTAAAAGCAGTATAAACGCGGTCAATAGGCAACTGCAGGGTGGGGGAAATCTATATATACCATATGAGAAGCCGATGTTTGTCCCTCTGTACATTACTCTGTAGGAGACCTCACAGGCTCAGCGCTGCCTCTGATTATAAATCCTCCCATGACAAGGCCGCTGCTGCTGCTTTCTTCCATGGGCCTGAGAAGAATGTGATGAGCTCCACCAATCAGAGCTCAGCACAAGCTTCTCAGCCGCTGATCTCTTGTGCAAAGTCTCATGGGTCAACTCCCAGTAATGCACTGCACACTTGTGCAGTCAGCGGGGGAAATTTACTAAGGGAAATTCGTAAAAAAAAGGTGTATTCGTCTCCAGAAATGCACCTATGTTTTACAAATTCGTATTTTATACAAATGTATACGCCATCAATAGAATACGACTAGGAATCACCATTCAAAAGAATGGTTACTCCTAGCTTACTAAGTGGCCATACTGAAAATACAGCCGCTAATTAGTGTTAAACGGCCGCTAATTGCTTCCTTCCCTGGCGTATTTGGCAGAAGCCTGCACGGATCTGACAGACCCATAATATCAGTCAGATCCCTGCAGGCTTCAGTATAAAAAAAATTGAAAAAAAAAAAATAATTTTAAAAAATGCTGTGGGGTCCCCCCCCCACGGCCGTCACCAGCCCCAGGCTCAAAGAGCCTGTCCTGGTTGTAAAAAATCACGGAACAATTTGTGTAGGGTTCACCTTATTTTTTACAACCAACACCAGGCCCAAGGGCCGGTCCTGGTTCCCAAAATAAAAAACGAGTAGGGGTCCCCCATATTTTAAGAACCAGCACAATGCCCAACCAGGCAGCAGGGTAATGCCACAGCCGGGGGAAGACTATTTATACAAAGCATTAACCCCCTGACCGGTCAGCATGGGCAGGGGTCCTGGAGAAGTAAGGACCCCCCAAAGAACATACCTGCCCATGCTGAATGGCTCTCCTCGATGTCCCTAGGCGCTGGGCATCATGCTGATGACATGTGTAAAAAGAGACAAAACCATTGGGTTTTGCTGTGGAACTATGAGTCCCAGCAAGCCTGGAAAGCATACTGGGATTTGGAGAACCACAAGTTTCATCATGTGGCCCATTAATGGGCGTGCTGGGACTCTTAGTTCCACAACAAAACCAATAGTTAAATAAACACACAGACACATGAGAAATAGAACTTTCTTTCACACAGAGCCCATTTATACTGATACTTACCTATGTTAATTAAAGATCGATCCCCTTGTCCAGTAGAATTCCAGTATGGGTACCTGCGGGGGAAAACCGTACTTACATACTCACTTGGCGTGGATCAGGTCCTCTTCGTTCCAAAGTAGGCATCCACGTACTTGGCAAAATAAAAAAACGCTGGTACATGAGCCAGCACAGACACAGAGGAGACGCAGGATGACTTTGTTTATATCCTGCGGCTCCTCCCCCTGAATAGCAAAATCCGAGCCACCAAACCCGAAGCGTGGCAAGCGGCCACGGAAAACGAGCGTGCGCTCGCCACGAGTCGGGCTGACGTGGTTAAGTGGGGGTGTGCTAAATCGCACTACAAATCGTATGCAAATCGTATGCAATATTTGCATACGATTTGCATACAATGCGATCCGCAGTTAAGTGCCGCCGTGAAACTACACAAGTACCATTTTTTATTTTATAAAACAAATTTCCTTTGCAGAGAAAAAACAAGGAAAAACTAGGAAAACCATTCAAAGTAGAGATGGGTCGTTCGTATGAACGGATCCCATTAAAGAACGAGTGAGCCGCCGATCCCAAAAAGGTGAGCCGTCGGTCTTTTTACGGTGATCTTCAAACGAAATTAAGTACAGGGGAAATCTCGCGAGAGCTATCGACCTCTCGCGTGATTTTATTCTTTGTTAGTATAAAATTAACCCTTTTTCATTGTGAGTGGAAGATCTGTGTGAACGATCCGGATTTTTTCACTGACTGATCCACTGGATCCCGGCTCGTCTCAGTGGTCCGTTTTGCCCATCTCTAATAAAGTACAGAGAAATGCCACTTCAATTATAGCCGGTATTGAAAATAAACATATACAGCAGTGTTAAGAGTCCCAGTGGACTGCAAGACTAAGTGAAATATACTTGCTGGAGTAAAGGACAATGGAGAGAGGGTGGCTATTGAAACACTGTATTAGCAGGATCAGGAACAGGTATAGGTTCACAGGTCACTGGCAAGCTACAGCAGTACAGATACAGCTGAGAAAGCTATCACTGGCCCTGAGCTCAGGGCAAATTCAGCTTTTTAAAACCAGCACAGACCAATCGCTGCAGCACACAGAGACAGGCCCCTAAATTATCAATATGTGCTGCAGCTGGGAATGGTATTCTGAGAACAGCCCAGACCAGCTGATTACACCAGCTGGAACTGCTCTCAGAACCTTCAACCAACAGTTCTGAAGGCAGAACCCAACAGCAGCACCTCTGGCCACCCACAGGTACTGCAGACCAAGAAATGACAGCAGCACTTCTGGCCACACAGAGGTACTGCAAGCTGAACATAACAACAGCAGTACCTGTGGCAAAGGCCACAGACCAGACAATGGGCGGTATTCAATGTGAATACCGGCGACGTGCAGCGAATCCTGTTTAGGATTCGCTGCACATTCGCCACTGCTCGCTGCGTTCCGGAGCCTTGCCGGCTCCGGTATTCAACGAGTCAGCGGCTCGGCTCCGGCCCCCTGCTGGCTGGTCTGTGTAAAAAAAATATATATATATTTTTTTTTTATTAAATATATATTCATGTGCTTACAGCACATGAATAAAAATAGCATGCCCCTCCTCAGAATAAAATTCCAGATTTTTTTACACCAATTGTAAAAAAACAAAACACTTTATTTTAAAAGTTCACATTCCACTTCACCATAAAAAGATAGCAATTGCTACTCGGTGAATCATGGCGAAAAAAACCTTGAAATGTATTCGCCATCTGGTCATTGAATAGGGTGATTCACCGTTTTAGTCAGAAATTACAGCACAAAATCGCCATAAAAACCTGGCGAATCAGCCTCATTGAATACCGCCCAATGACAGCAGCACCTCTGGCCATATAGAGGTACTGATTATATGGATATGTCTGAAGCAGGAAGAACACAAAGGGTTTTGGGGCACACTTATAAAAAATTATAGTGAGGTAATGCAAAATTGAGTTAGGATAAAATATAACTTTTATTACAGAAGTTAAAATACATCAATTCAAAAATCGAGTAATTTAATGAATCATATCATAATAAAAAATCAGAAGAAAAATACAAATTTTAGATTGCACTATTGTGAGGCGAAAATGATTGACAGGGAAGTGTCCAATACGGGTTTAATACACACAAGAGAGATTTATATAAGCACTGAGAAATATTATGCAAAATTTGTTTATAAATACTTTTTGCAATAATGAGTTCTGTTGTGCTCCTCTTGTTGCACGGCCCACACTCTATATAATAACAATCTGTTGGATAATCGTGAGTGAGCGTCCACACGGGGAGAGAAAGATTGTCCAATTTACTGATGCAGTATAGAAGAAAGCTTCTGGCTAGATCACCTGGTGCTTCTGCTGTCTGGGTATGAATACTGCACCGGATATTCCCTTTTGGTCCCCCAAGAGGTACTGATCCGGCCAGTCACTGCTTAGCTGCTGAGTTCGGAAAGGATCAGGCGGCACAGTGATGTATGGCCGTATAACCTTACAGGCGAGAGGGCCCCAGAGTGGTGCGAGGAGCTAAGTGCCACTTCTGCTGTTCCTCTGCTGTGACCCAGTTGAATGAGAGAGTGGTGGAGTTGGTATAGAAAAATGAATAGTTGGAAATGTGCAGATAGAGGAAAATGAGAATGAATATGTGCCCAGTGTTTCCGAGGTGTGTGTGAATTGTCAGCAATGAAGTGCTGTGGATTCATGCACATACAGGGGTCAAAGGAGTTGTTAATTTGTTAAATAACAATGTTGCAATATTTGCAGTACAATAGTACAACTGAGACCAATTGTTAAACCTCATGCAGCCGCATAAGATACAAAAGAAGAATCAAGGTCACTCTAAAGTAAAGAAGGAGCAATAATTGACTGTAGTAAGTATACTGGCAGATTGAGAAAGAGACGGTTATTAACATGCCAATGGAAACAATGCACATACAATGTATTGTTAAGTATACTGGCAGATTGAGGGTTACTCTATACAGGGCCGGCCTTAGGCATAGGCAAACTAGGCAATTGCCTAGGGCATTTGGAATGCCTAGGGGCATCAGCAGCTTCTGCTGATTAAAATGATATGCAGCATGCCTATATTATGTGTGTGAGTGAGGCTGTATCTGCATATGAATTAGTGTATTCATGGAAATCACTGTAACATAGCATTCTGTATGCAGGTACAGCCACAGTCGCACACAGAATATAGGCATACTGCATATCATTTTAATCATCAGAAGCTTCTTGTGTCTGCTGGTCATAACAATGCAAATAAGACGAATTTTCAGCAAAAAAGGCACCCAACGTTAGCAGAACTGGCCAGGAGCTGCATGGCCTATTGAGGGAAGATGTATGAGGAAACATCTGTATCCAAGCAGAGGCAGAGGTCACAGTGTTAGCGGCTGTGCGAGTGCTGTCTGCGGGTGGGTTGGTTGTGCAATAGTGTTCGGCATATGTGTAAGGGACATTATGTGTGTCATGTATAAATGCATTAATAATGTGCGACATATGTGTAACAGGCATTATGTGTGTCATGTGTATAAGGGCATTAATAATGTGCAACATATATGTAAGGGGCATTATGTGTGTCATTATGTGTATGAAGGGCATTAATAAAGGTTGGCATAATGTATAAGGGGCATTATGGTTATAAGGACATTAATAATGTGTGTCATGTGTAAGGGGCATTACTGTGTGGTATTATCAGGGGTGCCGAGAGAAAGGGGTAGGGGGTACAAATTAACCAGGCCAAAGTCTGATGGGAGGGCCCAGTGGGGGCCCCGGGCCCCCTCCCCTTAAGTGACAGCAACTGCAGCTCTTCTCCTCTGCCCAGCACACACTGCTTTGTGCTGGGTTGCAGTGTGGCCATGGAGGTGGTTAAAATACAATATTTTCTCAGTATTTTTTTCTAAGGGTATAATGTGAATAATGTAAGAAGTAATGTACATAAGGTAAAGTGGTACGATGTAACGTGAATAAGGGACACCATCGCATGATATAATGTGAATAAAGTGGCACTACTGTGTGGCATAATTTGAATTGGGGGTAAAATTGTGTGGCCATGCCCCTTCCCAGCGGTGCTAGGGGGCACCAGCCAAAATCTTGCCTAGGGCGTCATTTAGGCTAGGGCCGGCTCTGACTCTATATAACCTAAAGGAGAGCAGGTTATTCATAAAAACAGTAGAAACAATGTGTATACACCGTGTTGCTGTAATGCTATTTGTAATAAGTAGCCCGGAGATTACAGCGTTCCTAGCACTGTGGTGTAGATATCTTTACAGTCTAGGTGTACTATGTCATTTAGTGGTTACTAGCACAACTATCCAGGTGAAAATAATGTTCAATAAATAGCACAAATAGCAAGCTGATATTTACATTCTTTACACATCGCAACTGGCAAGGTAATAGTAACATTTATTACACAGCGGTATTCGGCTGAGAGTAAGATTGTGACCGCACAGTACTGTATTTACAGGGTAGGCTTCCAAGGGGAGACGGTACCTTGTATTGGTTGTGTGTCTCCCGTGATGCCGGGCAGCAGTAGGATGCCGCACAGCACTCGGCGTGCCAATGGGTTCCCTGGATGAAGAAGACACGTGTTTCGCCTTGGGGGGGCTTGTTCACAGTGACACGCGTCAGTAACATAAAAAGTAATTAGCAGAGTCCAGGGAGGGGGGAAGAGTTGAAGTTATACCAAGGGGATCATATTTTGTGGAAGGTAGAAACAGAATCACTTTGTAGACAGACATGTGATACATTCCATCAAGGCTACAAAAGGAGTAGAGAGCTGTCATGGATGGCGCCTCTATACATTTCCAATGTCTGGCGATCAGGGATTTGGCCGCATTGCAGATGTGGACAATGAGCCTATCCTGGTGTTTGCCGACATACGGGATCAAAGAAATCTGTAGTGCCACAGCAACTGATGGTAAGAAGGGCATACCAAGCAATCGAGTTCGCAGTGACCATACTGCAGACCAAAAAATTTCGGGCATGCCCACCAAATGTGGTAAAATGTGCCAACCTGGCATCAGTTCCTCCAGCATAGGTCAGATGCTGAGGGAAATATGGCACGTAACCGAGATGGGACTAGGTACCACCACGCGTAGACCTTATAGCATGTCTCTTTGATAGCCACACTAATGGAGGCGATGGAATGACCGGCCAGTCATCTTCAGTTAAGGAATTTGGGAGTTCCTTTTCCCATGCCAGTCCATGGGGTTGGAAGTCCTTTTTTTACATTGTTAATATGTTTGTGAAAGTCTTATTTTAGCTTTTCCTTAGTTTGTCCGACATGTTCACTGCCGCAGTGGTAGATATATGACTTCCTGTGAATTGCGGAATAATTCTGTATTCCTTCCCAGTTGCGGTACATGTAGAAGACATAAGAAGTTGCCTGGATTGCAGAACACTGGAGACAGGAGTGAAATCCTTTATTGATTCTGTTCAGGGGCAGATTGGGATTTAAAACCAGACCGGGAAATTTCTCAAAGCAGCCCATATGGGGGGGAGGGGAGTGGTGTTTGCCAGGGGGGGACTTTGCCGGGGGGGGGGGGGGGGGGGGGGGCGGGGTTGTCAGGGAGGGGTGATGTAGGGTAGTGTAGTGTACCAACCTGGCCCATCATGTCCCTTCCAGCAGCTGCGCTCGTCTGTCGTGGTGACCCATGTATGCCCACTCTTCTCCCAGTAACACCCTGTGGACAGCACGGCAGACATGGCCACGGCGGCAGACACGGCAGACATGGCCACGGCGGCAGACACAGCAGACATGGCCACGGCGGCACAGCACAGCAAAAACAGGGAGCTGGGCTCTTCCCCTGAGTGTGGGACGTCCCCACACAGACATAGGACCTTATTCTGATTGACTTGCAAGGCTACGAGTCCTTGTGAACAAGCACAGGCGAAACGCGCGTCCAGGCAGGAAGGCTGACAGGCGGGGAGGCTGCCATTTGTGGCATGAGATGCAGAAGCGCTGTATAGATGAGTAACCAGGATTGATACTTGACTGTTATATATATATGTTTTTGAGTGGATTTATGTTTTCTTCCCTTGTGCATTTGCACTGGAAATTGTACACACAGGTATTAGGAGGAATATATGCTAAATAGGAGGTGCATAACATGTATTAACATAGATGAATATATTTGCACATAAAGAAACCTTCTCCATATTAGGGGACTCTCATTGAATCTGGTGTCCGCTTGATCCTCTGCGCTGGTTTTTTGACCAACAGGGGTGACATAGGACACTGGAAATCAACAGCAGATCTCCACTTTTTCTTCCTTCTAAGCTGTTCTCAATATTCTGGTCTCTACTATGATCAAGCCCCTCATTCGGCTCGTTCACTGTCCCTGAGACACACGACCCTGAAAAGCAGGAACGATCGGAGACCAGAGAGAACACACTGCATATGTCTCCACTCATTATCTAAATGTATATCCAGGTTGCTAATATACCTTTTTCAATTTGTTGCGCATATGTATAAATTGTATATTTCTTAATATTAGCCATAACCGCCTGGTACCACAGTGATATACACTGTGGTTACCCACAGTGACAGCCCATACAAAAACTTGTAATACTTTCGCCATTAATATATGGTCCCAGACAAGACATACATATATTCTTTTTGCACAGAAACTAAGATCATAGACCTAATTTGGGTCTCTTTTTATGAATTTTTGTTATTTATTTATATATATATTTTTTCTTCTTTTGTCACATATCAATTAAAAATTAACATCAGCCAGGCTATCAATGTATCTCATGGGAGAATATCCCCACATTGAGATTATATCTTACCGTGGCTGATACATACACACCTTTACTTTTATTTATTTCTTATTTATTTTCCACTTATGCCTAATCTTAATATATTTACATAATTTCTCTGATATTGTGACAAAGCTTTTTCTGCCCTGTCATACAATCAGCAATAAAGCAATACTTGCTTCCTCTTTCCTTTCCCCTTTCCTTTCTCTCCCGAGACTTTGTTAATGATTGTATTAGTTTTGGAGGTTCTTGTAGTGAGTTCCATTTTTTAACGTATACTAATAAAAATTCATATATTTTAAATTCAAGTTGTGCCCCAACAAAGAGAGTCATCTTTTTTCTCCTTTTGTACAAAAGGCTACGAGTCCATCAGACGCCATCCGCCACTCGCAGTGCCGGCTGCCCCCCCTCACGGCTGCGAATGGATGATTTACTTAATCAGGAGAAATCATTCGATGGCGCCGACCATCGAATGATTTCTCCAGCGCTCGCAGTTCAGACGTCTGGTGATGTCAGCTGGCCGCCCCCGGCATGTCATCATTAGCCTGAAAACGCCCATGAAATGCTGGCTGTTTCCCCACACACATAGTGTATATGCACACAACCCCACCCTCCCCCCACACACATAGGCCCTTATTCACATTGGCGCGTACGCATGCGAATTCGCACGTTTCACTTGCAACCCCCATTGCGCATGTGCAGCAAGCGCACTGCGCATGTGCAATGTCATTAAAAAATACTCGCAAGCAAACTTTCGCGGAGATTTCTCCGTGCGAACGAGTGCTTCGGTAGTAGGCGTGCAGTGGGCGTTAGCATGGGCGCGACCATTATAATGAGCAAAAGTGGGCGTACACATGGGCGTTCACTATGAGTGGTGGGAGTGCTTTCGCATGAGTGCAAGAGGGATTGTTCCCCTCCAACGCAAAACTTTTCGCCAGCTCAAAGCAGGTTTTTCGTTTCACACACCTTGCTCCTTGTAATGTGCTCATTCGTACGGAGCAAACACACACACAAAATGGCTAAATCAATGGGTAAATCAATGGCACCTGCACACTATTGACACCAATACATGGTTGATTTCATGAGACAATTACCTCAGCACAACTTCTGATTGCATACCACCAGCAATCAAGTGTTAGCAGATACAAACTTCTTCTGTTGCTAAAGTTATTTTGACCAAACCAATGCGCTACAACCAAACAAATCCCACCCTTATAAATTAGCCTTATGTAACATACCACCACTATTGTCATTTCTACTCTGCTATATGTAGCATGTTGCCCCTGTCAACATTAGTCGACATGTGTCACCTCACATGCAACATAGATATCAGATACTTCCTTTACAACACAACACATGTGCATACTAGTATTTGGTTTGCTAACATTTGGGGAGTAGAGCATGTTAGTTAGCAGCTTGAGGTGAGTGTGCGTGCGCAAATGTGTGGGTGCGTGCGACCAGTTACACGTACGCACAGCGATAGACCACCCCCCTTCTTTGTATGGTTGCGTGCAAATGATTTCGCAAGCACTGTAGGCGTGCCTTCGCCCGATGCGTGCGTGTGTTTTTTTCCGTAAGATTGCTTGCGAATGTGCATGCGAGCGCATGAACCTGAATGAGGGCCATACTGTATATGCACTAACCCCCACCCTCCCCCCACACACATACTGTATATGCACTAACCCCCACCCTCCCCCCACACACATACTGTATATGCACTAACCCCCACCCTCCCCCACACACATACTGTATATGCACTAACCCCCACCCTCCCCCCACACACATACTGTATATGCACACAACCCCACCCTCCCCCCCACACACATACTGTATATGCACTAACCCCCACCCTCCCCCCCACACACATACTGTATATGCACTAACCCCCACCCTCCCCCCACACATACTGTATATGCACTAACCCCCACCCTCCCCCCACACACATACTGTATATGCACTAACCCCACCCTCCCCCCCACACACATACTGTATATGCACTAACCCCCACCCTCCCCCCACACATAATGTATATGCACTAACCCCCACCCTCCCCCCACACATACTGTATATGCACTAACCCCCACCCTCCCCCACACACATACTGTATATGCACTAACCCCCACCCTCCCCCCACACACATACTGTATATGCACTAACCCCAACCCTCCCCCCCCCACACACATACTTTATATGCACTAACCCCCACCCTCCCCACACACACATACTGTATATGCACTAACCCCCACCCTCCCCCCACACACATACTGTATATGCACTAACCCCCACCCTCCCCCCACACACATACTGTATATGCACTAACCCCCACCCTCCCCCCACACACATACTGTATATGCACTAACCCCCACCCTCCCCCCACACACATACTGTATATGCACTAACCCCCACCCTCCCCCCACACACATACTGTATATGCACACAACCCCACCCTCCCCCCACACACATACTGTATATGCACTAACCCCCACCCTCCCCCCACACACATACTGTATATGCACTAACCCCCACCCTCCCCACACACATACTGTATATGCACTAACCCCCACCCTCCCCCCACACACATACTGTATATGCACTAACCCCCACCCTCCCCCCACACACATACTGTATATGCACTAACCCCACCCTCCCCCCACACACATACCTGTATATGCACTAACCCCCACCCTCCCCCACACACATACTGTATATGCACTAACCCCCACCCTCCCCCACACACATACTGTATATGCACTAACCCCCACCCTCCCCCCACACACATACTGTATATGCACTAACCCCCACCCTCCCCCCACACACATACTGTATATGCACTAACCCCCACCCTCCCCCCACACACATACTGTATATGCACTAACCCCCACCCTCCCCCCACACACATACTGTATATGCACACAACCCCACCCTCCCCCACACACATAATGTATATGCACTAACCCCCACCCTCCCCCCACACACATACTGTATATGCACTAACCCCCACCCTCCCCCCACACACATACTGTATATGCACTAACCCCCACCCTCCCCCCACACACATACTGTATATGCACTAACCCCCACCCTCCCCCACACACATACTGTATATGCACTAACCCCACCCTCCCCCACACACATACTGTATATGCACTAACCCCCACCCTCCCCCCACACACATACTGTATATGCACTAACCCCACCCTCCCCCACACACATACTGTATATGCACTAACCCCCACCCTCCCCCCACACACATACTGTATATGCACTAACCCCCACCCTCCCCCACACACATACTGTATATGCACTAACCCCCACCCTCCCCCACACACATACTGTATATGCACTAACCCCCACCCTCCCCCCACACACATACTGTATATGCACTAACCCCCACCCTCCCCCACACACATACTGTATATGCACTAACCCCCACCCTCCCCCCACACACATACTGTATATGCACTAACCCCCACCCTCCCCCACACACATACTGTATATGCACTAACCCCCACCCTCCCCCCACACACATACTGTATATGCACTAACCCCCACCCTCCCCCCACACACATACTGTATATGCACTAACCCCACCCTCCCCCCACACACATACTGTATATGCACTAACCCCCACCCTCCCCCCACACACATACTGTATATGCACTAACCCCCACCCTCCCCCACACACATACTGTATATGCACTAACCCCCACCCTCCCCACACACATACTGTATATGCACTAACCCCCCACCCTCCCCCCACACACATACTGTATATGCACTAACCCCCACCTCCCCCACACACATACTGTATATGCACTAACCCCCACCCTCCCCCACACACATACTGTATATGCACTAACCCCCACCCTCCCCCCACACACATACTGTATATGCACTAACCCCCACCCTCCCCCACACACATACTGTATATGCACTACCCCCACCCTCCCCCCACACACATACTGTATATGCACTAACCCCCACCCTCCCCCCACACACATACTGTATATGCACTAACCCCACCCTCCCCCCACACACATACTGTATATGCACTAACCCCCACCCTCCCCCACACACATACTGTATATGCACTAACCCCCACCCTCCCCCCACACACATACTGTATATGCACTAACCCCCACCCTCCCCCCACACACATACTGTATATGCACTAACCCCCACCCTCCCCCCACACACATACTGTATATGCACTAACCCCCACCCTCCCCCACACACATACTGTATATGCACTAACCCCCACCCTCCCCCACACACATACTGTATATGCACTAACCCCCACCCTCCCCCCACACACATACTGTATATGCACTAACCCCCACCCTCCCCCCACACACATACTGTATATGCACTAACCCCACCCTCCCCCCACACACATACTGTATATGCACTAACCCCCACCCTCCCCCACACACATACTGTATATGCACTAACCCCCACCCTCCCCCACACACATACTGTATATGCACTAACCCCCCACCCTCCCCCCACACACATACTGTATATGCACTAACCCCCACCCTCCCCCACACACATACTGTATATGCACTAACCCCCACCCTCCCCCCACACACATACTGTATATGCACTAACCCCCACCCTCCCCCACACACATACTGTATATGCACTAACCCCCACCCTCCCCCCACACACATACTGTATATGCACTAACCCCCACCCTCCCCCCACACACATACTGTATATGCACTAACCCCCACCCTCCCCCCACACACATACTGTATATGCACTAACCCCCACCCTCCCCCCACACACATACTGTATATGCACTAACCCCCACCCTCCCCCCACACACATACTGTATATGCACTAACCCCCCACCCTCCCCCCACACACATACTGTATATGCACTAACCCCCACCCTCCCCCCACACACATACTGTATATGCACTAACCCCCACCCTCCCCCCACACACATACTGTATATGCACTAACCCCACCCTCCCCCACACACATACTGTATATGCACTAACCCCCACCCTCCCCCACACACATACTGTATATGCACTAACCCCCACCCTCCCCCCACACACATACTGTATATGCCCTAACCCCACCCTCCCCCACACACATACTGTATATGCACTAACCCCCACCCTCCCCCCACACACATACTGTATATGCACACAACCCCAACCCTCCCCCCACACACATACTGTATATGCACTAACCCCCACCCTCCCCCCACACACATACTGTATATGCACTAACCCCACCCTCCCCCCACACACATACTGTATATGCACTAACCCCCACCCTCCCCCACACACATACTGTATATGCACTAACCCCCACCCTCCCCCCACACACATACTGTATATGCACTAACCCCCACCCTCCCCCACACACATACTGTATATGCACTAACCCCCACCCTCCCCCCACACACATACTGTATATGCACTAACCCCCAACCTCCCCCCACACACATACTGTATATGCACACAACCCCACCCTCCCCCCACACACATACTGTATATGCACTAACCCCCACCCTCCCCCCACAAACATACTGTATATGCACTAACCCCCACCCTCCCCCCACACACATACTGTATATGCACTAACCCCCCACCCTCCCCCCACACACATACTGTATATGCACACAACCCCACCCTCCCCCCACACACATACTGTATATGCACTAACCCCCACCCTCCCCCCACACACATACTGTATATGCACTAACCCCCACCCTCCCCCCACACACATACTGTATATGCACTAACCCCCACCCTCCCCCCACACATACTGTATATGCACTAACCCCCACCCTCCCCCCACACACATACTGTATATGCACTAACCCCCAACCTCCCCCCACACACATACTGTATATGCACTAACCCCCACCCTCCCCCCACACACATACTGTATATGCACTAACCCCCACCCTCCCCCCACACACATACTGTATATGCACTAACCCCCACCCTCCCCCCACACACATACTGTATATGCACTAACCCCCACCCTCCCCCCACACACATACTGTATATGCACTAACCCCACCCTCCCCCCACAAACATACTGTATATGCACTAACCCCAACCTCCCCCCCCCACACATACTGTATATGCACTAACCCCCACCCTCCCCCACACACATACTGTATATGCACTAACCCCACCCTCCCCCCACACACATACTGTATATGCACTAACCCCCACCCTCCCCCACACACATACTGTATATGCACTAACCCCCACCCTCCCCCCACACACATACTGTATATGCACTAACCCCCACCCTCCCCCCACACACATACTGTATATGCACTAACCCCCACCCTCCCCCCACAACAATACTGTATATGCACTAACCCCCACCCCTCCCCCACACACATACTGTATATGCACTAACCCCCACCCTCCCCCACACACATACTGTATATGCACTAACCCCCACCCTCCCCCCACACACATACTGTATATGCACTAACCCCCACCCTCCCCCCACACACATACTGTATATGCACTAACCCCCACCCTCCCCCCCACACACATACTGTATATGCACTAACCCCCACCCTCCCCCCACACACATACTGTATATGCACTAACCCCCACCCTCCCCCCACACACATACTGTATATGCACTAACCCCCACCCTCCCCCCACACACATACTGTATATGCACTAACCCCCACCCTCCCCCCACACACATACTGTATATGCACACAACCCCACCCTCGAAAAACACACCTCGCTGTTTAACCCCTCGCCGGCCGCTCGTTCTATTAAACGTTCCGGGGGAATCCTCACTGTCACAGGACTGCGAGGATTCCCACAAACAGCGAAACCCGCGGCTAATGCAACGAATCAGCTGCATTTCACTGCGGGGCCAGGAATCGGCATATTAGGGGTCAGCTGAATACTGACGGGGCGAGCGGGGAACAATGAGCAGGCAGCCCTGCTCGTTGTCACCAGCATTGAATACCTGCCTATATATGCACACATCCCCACCCACACATCCCTTCATACACACATATACTGTATATGAACACCCCCACACACACATATATACTGTATATGAACACCCACACACACATATATACTGTATATGAACACCCCCCACACACATATATACTGTATATGAACACCCCCACACACACATATATACTGTATATGAACACCCCCACACACATATATACTGTATATGAACACCCCCACACACATATATACAGTATATGAACACCCACACACATATATACTGTATATGAACACCCCCACACACATATATACTGTATATGAACACCCCCACACACATATATGGTTATATGAACACCCCCACACACATATATACTGTATATGAACACCCCCACACACATATATGGTTATATGAACACCCCCTTAACACACACACTGGGCGAAATGTAATGGGAGGCAAATTTTTTTTGCGTTTTTTTTCCGCAAAATATGCCATTTTCGGGCATTTCCCGAAAATCGCATATTTTATAGGGTGCGATTTGCGTCAAAAATCGCATTTTTTAAAGGTGCGATTTTTAGTTAGACTAAAAATCGCATCCAGATGTTTTCCCATTAAAAAGTATAGAACTCGCATATTTAATGGGTTGCGATTTTTAGTAAAGGTACTAAAAATCGCAAAAAAAAATAGACCAGGTTCTGACTGGCGATTTTATCAGAAACATGCACAGATCATTGAGATTCTGTTGTAAAAAAATAGTTAAAACAAAAAAAAAGAAACCGGTGCTGGTATCATAAAATCAGAGGGACAAACAAATAGGGGTTCCCTTGATTTAATGGAACCAGCACCAGGCTCAAGGTCCAGCGCTGGTTTCCCAAAATACGGGGGACAAAATGACTAGGGGTCCCCCGTATTTTAAGAACAAGCACCAGACCCAACCAGCCAGCAGGGTAATGCCACAGCCGGGGGACATTTATTATAAGGTCCAGCGGCCAAAGCATTATCCCCGTGGCTGGTCAGCATGGGCAGGGGTCCTGGGGATGTGGGGACCCCCCCAATGAAGGGGTCCCCCCCCCCCCTCCAGGACTTACCAGCCCATGCTGAAAGTCCGGGGCTGTCCCCGATACCCCTGGGCGGTGGGCATCGGGCTGATGAAAAGTGTAAAAAAAAGAATAAAAACTATTGTCTTCTACTGTAGAACTATGAGTCCCAGCAAGCCTACCCCGCATGGCTGGGACTTGGAGAGCCACAAGTCCCAGCATGCGGGGCATTAAAGGGCCCGCTGGCACTTGTAGTTCCGCAGTACAAAAGATTGTTAAATAAAACACACTGACACCCAGAAAAATAAAAGTTTAATACATCCACAGCCCACACACACTGATACTTACCTACCTTGAGCCCGTAGGTCGGTCCCTGGATCCTGGGTCCGGGGTCCAGGGCTCCTGGGCTGAAGAGTCCGGTTCCGGGGCCTTGGTCCTGGTTCCGGGGCTGGTCCGGGGTCTGGGCTCCAGGGCTGATGTCTCCGGGATCCAGGATCCGAAGTAATCCAAAAGTGGTACCTGAGGAAGGAAATCCTACTCACCTGGTCCCCGGCGACGACCCCGACATCTTCTCCGGCAGACGCGCTGCTCCCGGCTGGTACCCGCTCACGGACTGGAGAGACGCAGAGATGTTTCATCTTCCGCACCTCTCTCAGAATGATCCTCAGAATGATTCCATTGGCCGCCTAGCAGCCAATCAGGAGCCGAGAAAGTTGCGGGTGGGTGCGCGGCCAGGTCACGTGCGTCCTCCTCCAGCAGAGCATAGGAAGCAGCTCACACACACTGCAAACTTCCCAGCCCTTGGACACACAACTCAAACAGAGGTGACACGTCATGACGCTGCTGCGGACGCCCGCGGCGTGTCACCTGACGTACAGCCCGCACAGCCGCCCGAACTCAGCCCGGCACCCCGCTGCCCAGCAGATCAATCAGATCGATGCTGCATACCTCCCAACATGACCCATGCCAGGAGGGACACAATGCTCTGCTGCTGGACTTTCCTCTTAATGTATGATTGCCATCACCTGTTCTTGTACTGGGTAACTAATAAGAAAGGTGTTTCTCCACAGGTGATGGCAATCATACATTAAGAGGAAATCCCAGGAGCAGAGGGTCATGTTGGAACAGGGCTGGGCAACACCGGCCCTCCAGATGTTAATGAACTACACATCCCAGCATGCCTTGCATCAGTTTCAGCATGGCCACATAGCAAAGCTAATGCAAAGCATCCTGGGATGTGTAGTTCATTAACATCTGGAGGGCCGGTGTTGCCCAGCCCTGTGTTGGAAGGTATGATGCTGGCCGCCTCAACAGCCAGGTGACCTGGGTCAGTCATCCAGCGGATACCAGCAGAATGCACTGACTACCCGGCAGCAAGTTTGTCGTTGCCAGGCGGCGGCCCCACCCCCCCTTTAAAAGTGGGAGGAGTCCTATATCAATGGGGCCCACCTGGGGAATCTCCCGGTGCCCTGCCAGGCCAGTCCGAGCCTGCGGGAAGTGCAGGAACAAAGTATTTTCTCCCTGAAGGAGAGGGGCAGGTAGGAAACCCTGAGGTATGTTCTACCTCTATGTCGGTTTATTACTACCCATCTTGTTTATCACTGTTTCCAATTGTAAAGCGCAATGGAATCTGAAGCACTATATAAGAAACTGGAAATATTCCTCCAGTTCAGCCTATTCCTGCTAATATTGCTTGTTACATATGTGAGCGGATAGACTCTGAGCTGTGGAGCTAGAGAGTACCAAGATGGCAGCGGTAAAATTCTTATCTGCCGGGCCAGGGTGTACCAAGATGGTGGCGGATAGACTCTGAGCTGAGGGGCCAGGGTGTACCAAGATGGTGGCGGATAGACTCTGAGCTGAGGGGCTAGGGTGTACCAAGATGGTGGCGGAGAGGCTCTAAGCTGAGGGGCCATGGTGTACCAAGATGGTGGAGGATAGGCTCTGAGCTGAGGGGCCAGGGTGTACCAAGATGGTGGAGGATAGGCTCTGAGCTTAGGGGCCAAGGGCGGGTGTACCAAGATGGCGGTCAAAGACCTATACCACACCCCTGTCAGGCCACACGCGTCAAAGTGGGTGTACAAATAAGCCGGAGAATGAATGTCCGTCCTTCGTCGTCATGGAGACAGCGGAAGTACAACTCCGTACCGGAACTCGCCGCCAGCGATACCGGATATCCGGCTAGTTTGTATTCTCCTCTCCCGGCGTGGGGAACCGAAGTGTGAGGTGAATACTGCGGGTCATACTCAGTGTTTGTGCATGGGGGAGCGGGGATAAGACATGGGGCGTTGTTCGGGGCCAGATCCGCTAATCTGCGCCATGTCATTCCCCCATACTGTCCCTTCATCTCCCACACTGTCCCTAAACTATACATCACCCCCCCCATACAGTCCCTACATTATACATCACCCCCCCATACAGTCCCTACATTATACATCACCCCCCATACTGTCCCTACACTATACATCACCCCCCCATACTGTCCCTACATTATACATCACCCCCCCATACAGTCCCTACATTATACATCATCACCCCCTCATACAGTCCCTACACTATACATCACCCCCCCATACAGTCCCTACATTATACATCATCACCCCCTCATACAGTCCCTACACTATACATCACCCCCCCATACAGTCCCTACATTATACATCATCACCCCCCCATACTGTCCCTACACTATACATCACCCCCCCATACAGTCCCTAAACTATACATCACCCCCCATACAGTCCCTACACTATACATCACCCCCCCATACTGTCCCTACATTATACATCACCCCCCCATACAGTCCCTACATTATACATCACCCCCCCCCCATACTGTCCCTACATTATACATCATCCCCCCATACAGTCCCTACATTATACATCACCCCCCCATACAGTCCCTACATTATACATCATCACCCCCCCATACTGTCCCTAAACTATACATCACCCCCCCCATACAGTCCCTACATTATATACATCACCCCCCCCATACAGTCCCTACATTATACATCATCACCCCCCCATACTGTCCCTACACTATACATCACCCCCCCATACAGTCCCTACATTATACATCATCACCCCCCCATACTGTCCCTACACTATACATCACCCCCCCATACAGTCCCTACATTATACATCATCACCCCCCCATACTGTCCCTACACTATACATCACCCCCCCATACAGTCCCTACATTATACATCATCACCCCCCCATACTGTCCCTACACTATACATCACCCCCCCATACAGTCCCTACATTATACATCATCACCCCCCCATACTGTCCCTACACTATACATCACCCCCCCCATACAGTCCCTACATTATACATCATCCCCCCCACATAGTCCCTACACTATACATCACCCCCCCATACAGTCCCTACATTATACATCACCCCTCATACAGTCCCTACACTATACATCATCACCCCTCATACAGTCCCTACATTATACATCATATCCCCCTCATACAGTCCCTACATTATACATCATCCCCCTATACAGTCTCTACACTATACATCACCCCCCCATACAGTCCCTACATTATACATCATCCCCCTATACAGTCTCTACACTATACATCACCCCCCCATACAGTCCCTACATTATACATCATCACCCCCCCATACTGTCCCTACACTATACATCACCCCCCCATACAGTCCCTACATTATACATCATCACCCCCCCATACTGTCCCTACACTATACATCACCCCCCCATACAGTCCCTACATTATACATCATCACCCCCCCATACTGTCCCTACACTATACATCACCCCCCCATACAGTCCCTACATTATACATCATCGTCCCTACACTATACATCACCCCCCCATACAGTCCCTACATTATACATCACCCCCTCACAGTCCCTACACTATACATCATCACCCCTCATACAGTCCCTACATTATACATCATCACCCCCTCATACAGTCCCTACATTATACATCATCACCCCCTCATACAGTCCCTACACTATACATCATCCCCCCATACTGTCCCTACACTATACATCACCCCCCATACAGTCCCTACATTATACATCATCCCCTCATACAGTCCCTACACTATACATCATCCCCCTCATACAGTCCCTACATTATACATCATCCCCCTATACAGTCCCTACATCATCACCCCCTCATACAGTCCCTACATTATACATCATCCCCTCATACAGTCCCTACACTATACATCATCCCCCATACTGTCCCTACATTATACATCATCCCCCCCCATACAGTCCCTACATTATACATCATCCCCCCCATACAGTCCCTACATTATACATCATCCCCCCCCATACAGTTCCTACATTATACATCATCCCCCCCCATACAGTTCCTACATTATACATCATCCCCCCCTCATACAGTCCCTACATTATACATCATCACCCCCTCATACAGTCCCTACATTATACATCATCACCCCCTCATACAGTCCCTACACTATACATCATCCCCCCATACTGTCCCTACACTATACATCACCCCCCATACAGTCCCTACATTATACATCATCCCCTCATACAGTCCCTACACTATACATCATCCCCCCATACAGTCCCTACATTATACATCATCACCCCCTCATACAGTCCCTACATTATACATCACCCCCTCATACAGTCCCTACACTATACATCATCCCCCCATACAGTCCCTACATTATACATCATCCCCCCCTCATACAGTCCCTACATTATACATCATCACCCCCTCATACAGTCCCCTACATTATACATCACCCCCATACAGTCCCTACACTATACATCACCCCCTCATACAGTCCCTACACTATACATCACCCCCATACTGTCCCTACACTATACATAACCCCCCATACAGACCCTACACTATAAATCACCCTCTCATACAGTCCCTAGAATATACATAATCCCCCCCATACAATCCA